>NW_027175865.1:6323835-6386335 GCF_023055335.1 Clinocottus analis
AATATAAATTGTAACGTCGTAGAGGTGAAATGCTGCCTTCTATTTCTTTGGAGCGCGTCGGACATTTCACCTACTTATGCTCTCAGCTTTGTTCATGTAGCTTTCAAGATTTGCAAGATTTGCCTTTTTCATAAAGGGTCATAAACTGAACCACTTGGGTCGACAAATAACTTTAATTGGAGAGGTTCCTGAAAGAAGAATTCCTTGAGGCAACTCTTTTGCAGGTTCTTTAAGGTTCAAATCCTTAAGATTAGTCGCTAGGTCCTACACGGTTCTACACGGTTCTACAAGGTTCACATATATGTACAAGATTGTCACAACAAAAAAGTATGAATGAATGAATGAATGACTGAGCCAGACATGAAAACAATCAATAATATGAGACAAATGTGAAAGGCCAATAGAAAGTGAGACAGCTGAAGAAACATTGACAGCTTTGGCTGAGTCAGCACTGAACAACCACAATGTCTGTTTGCAGCATGAAAACACTTTCACACCTAGTTTGAACCAGCAAAGAAATGTAGCTGGAACACGGCAGAACAAATACTTTTTCCCAATACTGTGAGGCCCACAAAAAAAATTACATTCACTTCTATTGTATTTTGGTAATCTTATCTCAAAACTCTGGACAAATACACCAAAGTGGATGAAAGAGGAAGGCAGTAAACTAGTTTTCTTCAAACACAGCTGTAGGAGATGTAACATTTCTGGCACCAACATTTCACTGGAAAAAAAAATCTAACATTGTCAAGAATGTAAAAAAAAAGAAAAGAAGCAGCAGCATAAACGTCACCTCTTGACATCCGTCTTTATCACTGTATGTTTGTCTTTCTTCTCTTCCTCTATTTACCTCTTTGTTCCCCTCTGTCTCCTCGTCTCCTCCCATCTCTCTCCCTTTTCTATTCCCCACCTCCCCGCTTTTGATCCCTCTCTATCTTCCTCCTCCTTCAGGCCAAACACCAGCCACAGATTTCTCTCTGTTTGGTTCTTTTCAATTAGACTTGCTTCTGTGTGTATATGAATGCGTTTGTGTATATGAATGTGTGTATGCATGTGTGTATGTGTGTATGTATCTGTGTGTGGCACCTGAGGAAAAGGCACCATGGTGAATTCTATTAAGAAAGCGCTCATTTTCCAACACTCAAAACGCAGCAAGTGTCCGCCCACTCTTCTTCTCTTCTCTTCTCTTCTTCTCTCCTCTTCTCTTCTCCTCTCTGACTCACTCCATTAGAGCGGTTGAGAGCATTAGTGGTGACAGCTGATTGCATTATAGGTGATATCATCGCATGTACACATTGGGACACATTCCATATATCTTTCCCCTTTAAAGGCTGTGGTTACAGAAATAACTGACTAAAAAGAATGGATTCATGTGTTTTTCCACCCTCAAGTTTTAGGGGTTAGTATATATTGGATATATTATATTATAGTAATATAAATTAAAGTCTATTGAGTGTTGCAATTTGAATGTTCAGCAATGCTTCCATCTATTTGTATCTTGAGTTTTGCTTCCACATATGTGGACATCAGCATGTGTGTGATGCAATACAAAAGTCTGCCAACTGAGGAGTGCGTCAATGGGAATGTGTTGTGCAGGCAATCGTTATAATATGAAGAATAACAACATGAATCTAAACAGTAGGTGTAATAGATCCTCCCAAAAAGAACAACAGCATCAGTTGTTTCATCAAGCGCCCCATAAAAGACTTTTTTTTTCATAAAGCATGACCATAATCGTACCCTGACCTTAACGAAGTACCATTTTAACCCAAACAATAATGTTGACCTAACCTTATCAAAGTTCTTATTCAAACCCAAATTATGATCTTTCTAGTTCCCTATAACTCTTTCATGTACTCAAATGTGAACACATAAAACCTTTGTAATTACTGAACAGTAGTGACTAAATCTTCATTTAGTTACAGCTTGTCCTGCAGCACAAACAATAATCTTTCTTTCGGACGTACAAAATGATGCAAGTGGAGGAAACTCATACATCTCTGCTCTGCGTTTCCTGGCGAGCTATCGATCATCAACACGAGTGAGCCGACCACCCTCTGTGTGTCATAGGATGGGTAAAGATTCATAAAAACAATGCTTTTGGTGTCTGCATTTGATCATTTAAAATGTTTGGAGAAAAGCAATCTCACTCTCAATAATGTTCAGACTGTATGACATCAAAAAAAAAGAAAGATTGCAGACAAGATGTGGTGTGTGCATGTGCACGTGTGAGCGTGTGTGTGTGTGTGTGTGTGTGTGTAGTCTATAAGACAGCCTGGGGGTTAATTAGAGAATAGTAAACAGAACACATGTGGCAGCTTAATATCCCCTCTGCCTTACAGCTTATTTCACACCCCACCCGCTCTGTTGCTCACTCCCTGTTGTGTGTGTGTGTGTGTGTGTGTGTGTGTGTGTGTGTGTGTGTGTATGGTCGGGGTCATGGGCGTTCCCCTGCCACCTATCCCAGAGGCACTATCCCCCCTCTACACCCACACACAGCCGTGGTGCTGCTGGTGCAGGTGTGTGTGTGGTGTCGAGGTAATTTAAACCAGATGAGGTGGTGTCTTTCAGCCTGTGGCCCCGTCACTTCATCAATATCTGAGAGATGGAGGGACGGTGGAATGAGGAGATGGATGGATGGGTGGAGGAGAAGAAAGGGAAAGAGCCTTGTCTCATAACGAAGGGCAACGGAAAGAAGACAAAAGATTAGACTAGCTACAGTATGTATTTATCCATCCATCTAGCTAAAGAAACAATGTCTGAGGGATAGATAGGGAGGACAGACAGGATAGATTCTGTTTCTTCTTCAGGGCAACGATGTCCTAATAACAATAAAAAAAAGAAGAAGAAATCAAACTCATATTGGCTTTGATCGATTAGTGACGGTTTGCTGCTGCTACTGTCTGCAAACTGAACAAAAGGCATCACATTGTCCTTCACATTCTACTGTTTAAATGTATCTTTTATTAATAGTGAAAATCTTTTAGTCAAATAAAATATATACATAGCCATCATATCCTTAAATTATAGAGGCTTGAACCTGTTGTTATTCATCGTATGTGTTTATATTGTATCTCCACTGGAAAAACTACTATAGAGGAGTGAAATCAAACTGAAACATTTTGACTCGTATTCAATATGAACTTGCTGTTTAGTGAGTGAATGTACAATTTCACTCTCAGTACAACATAAAGATTCAAAGTTTGCTTCAGTAAAAAACTTCTTGATATAAAGCCCCTGTGAGTGCAAGTGTTTGTCGGCACTGGAGGAGATCATATTCACTCATCCAGCGCACACTTCCTCTTCCCTGCGTCTGTTCATTGTCAAACTACTGTCTGTTTATGATGCCTCTTATTTCCTAATTATAACCACAAATTTCATAGGAGGTCTGGTTGCTGCATTTAAGGCATTTACGCTTGACGACAGGGTGCTTTCTCCCCCGAGCGCCGTAGTCTGAACCTCAGCAGTTCTTCCTGCGTGAACCAGCGACCGAGCAACAAAAGACCAATCTGTTAGACCAATAAATGAGCAGTCAGGTGTATGTGTTTCTGTATGTGTGTGTGTGTGTGTGTGTGTGTGTGTGTGTGTGTGTGTGCGTGCATGCGTGTGTTCCCGACCAGTAAATGAACACTCTCTCTATCTCTCATCTATCAAAGGCTTGACACCAGGAGCAGCTGTGAAAGAGGGCACACACACACACACACACACACACACACACACACACACACACACACACACACACACACACACACACACACACTCTCTCTTGCTCTCTCTCTACTACTTTAGCAATTTGGGATAATTAGCCTACTATACAATGTCCGCCTGTGGTCCCCAGGGGTTCTGTGGGCTGTGTGTGTGTGTGTGTGTGTGTGTGTGTGTGTGTGTGAGTGCGTGTGTGAGGGGTGTTTCTGTGGGTGTCTGGTAAGGATCAGCTGTGTTAAGCGTCCCGTGACATCTAAACTACTAATTCATTGCTACATTAACGGCATTGATTAACATACGGCTTCAGACACACTTACACACACACACAATCCCACACACACACACACGTGCACACACACACACACACACACACACACACACACACACCTACACACTCGTGAACACACACGCACGCACGCACACATCTGGGGAAACCCTTGTAATGCCTTCAGCCGTTTTTCCAATTCTTGCAGCCTGCAACTGGGTTTTGTTAGTCTGTTAAAACACAAAAGACACAACCTGCAAAAAACTATACTCACATAAAAAAAGGATTTTAACAAAAAAACCTTTGGTACAATATAATATTCATATTTGTACATGTAAAGTATCATTGACTCTGTTCAAAGCTGTGGTGATTTACTAATACTTGACAGTGCTTTCACACCAAAGGCTAAGTTACCCAAATTACGCTCCACAACCCACATACCTCCTCACTACTCATCATCCTCAACAGTAACCGCAATTTCCGCTCCCGCCGTTTCTCATTCCAGTTCGCAGCTCCAAGTGACTGAAGCTAAAACTCTTCAATAACTCGTCACAAACGGTGCAAAGTCACTGCAACTGCTACTGAGTTTGTTCATTGTGTATATTGCCCATAATATGAGATAGTTTGAGATGTTTCTATGTTGTGTTTGTAATGACTTGTCTCCTGTTTGCTGCCTTTTTCTGCCGTCATTGAAAATGTGAACTGGTTGTTAATTGACTTATCTGGCTAAATAAAGGTCAAATGAATACAAAATAAAAATGTCCAACAGGATTTGGGGATTTAACAGGATGGAAAACAGAAAAAAACAAAAGTACACTTTGTGCATCTCTGAATTCCAGGACATATTTCTGATTCCTTTGGGGACATGCATTTGTATGGTATACAGGATGAAAGTTAGTGTAGAAATGTATACACCTTTCTGTATAAATGATGTCAGAGATCAGTGCGGCTGCTACATTAGAAAACTACTGGTTTGATCGTCTGAGGGTAAATAACCACGATGTTCATCTTCTAACTTGGTTTCCTTGTCCTCTGATATATTCTCCGATTTTTAGTGTTCTGTAACATTGAAGTGGAAAACACGGTAATGATAAAAAAATAAGTAATTGAGCCTGTTCAAGTTTAAAATGAGGACACAATACGAGATTCAACAGGTTATTGTACAGCAGTAGAAATAAGCAGTGAGAACGTTACTTAATTGAAAGTAGCACAAAAAAAGCCAATTCAAAAGCATAAAATTACAACTGAAATAGTAAAAATAAATGTGTTCATTACGCAGAACGGTCCTTTTCAGAATAATAGTATATCACTCGATCATCAGTGGTTTATTAATGTGTGAATAACTTTGTTGTAAAGGTGGAGCTCCTCTTGATATTCTGCTGCTTTACACACAATAATGTACTGTAATGTATTTGTTGATTTGTTTATTCTGTATTTAAAATTTAAATTTGACATGACATTACTCACATGAATGTAGAGTAAAACACACAATATTACACAGAAACACTCATGTAAATTAGTATATTGTACTCAAGTACAGTACTGAAGTAAATATATTGAGTTATTTTTTTGAGAAGTGAAGTTTAGAGGCACTTTGTCCTCAATGGAGACACTTAAGTGTCCTGAAAACTGAAGGATCTTCTGTTTGGTTTGTGTGTTGTTGTGTGTTGTTGTTGTGGCTGCAGACAAGCAGGAAATCATGATTGGAGAGCAGAAGAGAGCAAAAAACATCTGTGTGTGTGTTTTGTTTCAGAGCCAGTGACCGGGGAACACACACACACACACACATACACACACACACACACACACACACACACACACACACACACACACACACACACACACACACACACACACACACACACACACACACACACACACATACACACAAGATGGGAAGATAATGATGTATAACTGTCTCTCTCACTGCTGCTATTGAGCCTCAGTGTCCTACTGTGACAAGAGCCAGGTGCTGGTGGGAGAGCGAGAGAGAGAGAGGGAGAGAAAAAAACAGAGAGAGCGGCACAGACACAGAGAAAGAGAGAAATCAATAACATCTTGATTGGAGATGATTGCGCTCCTCTATCCCCCTCTTCCGTCTTTATGTCTAAGTGTGTGCATGATATTTTTTGCCATCATGATCTCCTCTTGTCTGCTCCTTCACAATCTATCCAACCCCCCTCACACACACACACACACACACACACACACGCACACACACACACACACACACACACACACACACACACACACACACACACACAAACACATGCACACGCACTAGCCCAAATAGCCACCATACAGTATATGCAGACTACAATACATATTGAAGAAGAAATTCTCTCTTGGAGCTTTTAAAATTGAAATGGGTCAAAATCAGTTTGATCTCCATCGCTTGTTGTGCTTATCTGGAATTCATTAATTACTAGTGTTTATCGATTTTTGTATAATCTCGGTCTTTCAGAGGGCGCCACTCTTCCTTATCGCACATATTACTGTTAATTTAGGAATGGGTTTCCCTTGAAATCCAGACTTTTGTTAAATTATTATAATTCTTATGATCTCACGAGACATAATATTGTTCACATATTTCATCCATATGTACAGAATTGACACAAAAGACAGTATTTGTACGTAATCTCCTCATTGCCTTCCGGTTTCCTTTGCTGTGCTGCAACAGTATTCCAGAATGGATTTCATCAGAAGTTTATCAATGTTTCTTTAAGCACCAGAACGTTTTTCTAAAAAGACGTGGGTGTGGCTTCTCCAGTCATGACGAGAACGCGAGTGTTTTCACATAAATCATTGTGCTCAGGGCTGGTACAGTATGTTTGCAGACTCAAGCAGAGACCACGCTAATTACTGAGTCATCTGCAGACACAAGGCATTTCTTCTGAGAAGGAGACCACATAACACTGAACCGGGTTTTACACTTCTCAATTTTTACATTGTTTAGGACATGTTTTGAAATCTGAAAAGCAGGGAATTCTATACTGTTTGGTGGACGTGTGTATAAATCCGGGCGTGACCTTTCCTCTTTGTCGCTCTCTGACCTTATTGCTCTGTCCACAGCCTATTGAGAAAAAGACAAATTAAGAGAGGACCATTGTTGCTTCCATTGACCCAACCATAAAGCCAACTATTTGCATTTCCTTCTCATCTTCTTTCTCTTCTTTCTAACTGCCTGTTTATTACCGCAGCTCCATCTCTCTGTTTGAGCTTATCTTCTCTCTCACTCTCTTTTTGACTCTCTCTCTCTCTCAAAGACAAGCTGAGACGGAGAGAGAAAAAAACAGACAATGATGGAGGTAAAGATGGAGCGAGGTCGGTAAACACAGATAGACTGACAGAAAAAAATAAGAGATAGGAAGACATGTCTGTGATCTCTGTGTGAAGCTGATCCCCGCTTGGCCCAATTCTTTATCTCTACACCTCTCCGTCCCTTTCACGTCCCTTTCAGTTTGTTTCCTTTTTTATTTTGTCATACATCCTGCTGATTAATTTTTGAACTGCCCATTGTAACTTAGAGACTAAAGTTCATACTTAGGTTATGACCCCTTTAGTAGTGTTTTTGCCGGATTTTCTCCAACTTTATCTCTTTTCTTTGTCACTTTTTTCATCCTCTCTGCAGGTAGTGATCCCTCTCCTGACATGCGCCTCTGCAGCCCATAATTACTGTCACGTTTGGTTCAAGATTAAAGAAAGAAGGGGTGAAATGATAAGCAATTGGGATGTGATGCGTATTTGATTATCTGTTCACCTCCAGTGCTCTTGATATTTTAATTCACTTTGGGAGCAGTGCAGTGCTTCCATTCAACAGTTTGACACCAGGTTGCCCGATGTGCAAAACCTTCGGCTGCTGTGTGGCTCCACTTAATGCCTATTTTTAAAAATACTGTACACTGTTGCAAATGAGCAAACTGTGGAGCGGCACAGAAACACAAACAACAACAACCAGTTGCCTCAATTTACGGTGCCTGCACTCTCAGCGTGTGCGAGTGAGGCGAGCAGAGTTGTTTCGAGCTTAAAAATGGGTAATTTCACCCTATTTCAGTGACATTTTGGAGGTGAACTACGCCTCAAACGTGATGCTACTGGCTGGAAGCTTTGAACTTTAGGCATTCAGGTTAGAGATTGCAGAATGACAAAATGAGATAGAACTTGATTAAAAAGAGGATGTCAAACTCTTGTACCACTGAAATTCGAGAAGGTAGTAAGGAAGGCAAAAAAAAAAATCTTCTCCAACATACACTCTAAAAAGCCCAACTTCAAATTTGTTGTCCTAACACATTTTTTTAAGTTGAGTCAACAAATATCGTTGAAAAAAGTTGAACTAACTCAAAATCTCAATTTTATTAATGAGGAGTGGAATCCACTGAAAATGTTAAGTTGAGAAAACTTAGTATTGTGAGTTGGGCATCTACTGAGGTAACTAAGACCACTGTGCATGTGTCAGTAAACACACAAACACACAAAAATAAAACATATATATATATATATATATATATATATATATATATATATATATATATATACTACTTTAATATTATATTTTAAATAATGAAATAAATATTAAAATATTTTCTTTAGCCCCTGTTTAAGATACATTGATTTGATAATACCATTGTTTCTTTATTATATTTTGATAGTTTTTCAGATCTCATTTGATTGACATGTACTTTTTACATCTTAATCTTAAACTGCTGAATGTCTGTTGACAATATATGTTCAATAAAGCGAGAGAGAAGAAAAAACCGCCAACTGCCATAAAAGAAGCAGAAGAAGAAGATAAAGAAGAAGAAGAAGAAGAAGAAGAGATTCAAATATCCGTCTACCACTGCGCATGCGCACTTCCGCATGAGAGAGCAATTTCGCGCCGGTCAACGGCAGCTCAAGTGTTTCTGCAGAATGCCGTTTACGTCCCGCACCACTTAACCAGGTAAGACTGTGTATGTTCAGTGCGTTAGCTAACGAGCTAGTCAGATAACCTGTTGATTTTTAATGCCAAAGTTAACATTACGAAGTTTATAACGTGACAGACACCAGCCTACTTTTCACGTGTTCATAACGTCATGTGTAATTTTACGATAACGACCCGCTTGTGTTAGCTAGGTTAGCTAACATGTTGCTGCAGTGCTTCGCAGTACTTTAGCGTTGGTGGCGTCGGGACTGCTTCTAGATTAGAGGCTCTAGTTCACTCTTTAGTTACCCGCGCGTAGCATTCAGGGGCACTAGATAGCGACCAGGACCTGGACGGTCGTGCCGTTGGCACCTGTTCGCCCGCAGGGACCACGCGAGTCGCCCGCGAGGCATGTTGTAAGAATAGAACACATTTTGAGCTTCGTCAAAAATATATTTGTTTTTATCAACCGACCTGTCTACATGGTCGCGTTACAACTCTTCTCTGTAACGCCATGCACACAGACACGGGCGGGCACACAGGTGAACACCTAGTGGACAGAGAGAGCAGCGAAAAATACGTTGCGTGCTTTTTACAATGAGATTTGCAGCTATCACTTTTAAAGCAGTAAATGTATTGCTGCAGCGTGGAGCTCCATGAATGGACGTTTCTCTCTTGAGACCCTGCAGTGACAAAGCCTGCACACTTTGTGGTTGACATTAAATTGAAGTTAAAGTTGCATCATTGTTTCTTTTATATGCAAACTGTTTTGTATGTTTCTAAAAGTGCAACTCTGCAAATAATAAGTGGATTTAGTGATATTGTGTTGTCCAAGTTTAATTTTTTGTGTCATTCTCCAAATTTATTTTGTATTATGTCAAATTTTTAATCTTCAATTTGTATTTTTCAGATGACAGATGTCCTTGCCCACAAAGTGTACAGCTCTGCGAGGTCTACCTTTTCATTGTGAAGGAGAAGCCGGACGGCTTGCTAAAGACATGTCTGGTAAGACCAATTTGTCATTAAGGTTGCACATTGAGCAAGAACACACTAATGCAAACTTTCATCAAACCCTCATTTCTACTTCACTGTTACTTTGTTAATCCATCTAAATTTTTAATAAGTGTAACTTTTATAGTTTTTAATTTTATGTAATATCGCCAATACTGGCAATGTTACTGTAGGTTACAAGTGAGTGTAATGCCTGCATCACATGCATTTTGTAACAGCAATTCTCCTTCAAATTTACATTTATAATTCCAAGCCCAAATTGGTCATGGGTTTTGAGAATGATGCATATACACATTTTGTCAGTATTTAAATTACAAAGTTATTCTGCCAGTACATTTTCAAAGTTGAAGTACACTTTTGTTGAGCTAATCTTTTTGAGAAAATAAAACAAAAACCTTTACATCAACACCCTTTGCCGCTAATACTCTTTAGGGTGAGAATCTGTCAGATTTGGAATAGTAATGTC
This sequence comes from Clinocottus analis, assembly GCF_023055335.1. NCBI lineage: Eukaryota > Metazoa > Chordata > Actinopteri > Perciformes > Cottidae > Clinocottus > Clinocottus analis. Next base: position 6,334,183 of record NW_027175865.1, read on the forward strand.
CATTGTTTTATAGCAGATTTGTTCCAGTTTAGGTTTTTGTCACTTATTAAATTAAAGGGAGCCTGTACCATGAGAGCAAATGTTTCCCTGTCTTTTGCTCAATTTATTTAATTTAACAGACTATGACGATTTAAATACTATAATACTAATGTGTAGGAGGTGACTCTTGTATGAAAGTTTTATATTTTAGTTTTCAAAATCTGCATGAAAATGTATTTTGGCTTTTAAATTGTATTGTTACAGAGTGATGAAGGAAAAAAAGATGAACACTTAAGAGGCGGTGAATATTTATTATTGTCTCTGTATTCTTGTTTTTGTGTAGAATACAGACCCGAAGGAATCTTATGTGAAAGAAGTTGAACTGGGACTACTTGCTGAAGATGACGTTGGGACGGTCCGCTCAAGTCTAACAACACTAAGCATCGCCCTGATTATTGAGAAACGGATTGTCATGGATGATATATGCGACATCCCAACTGCATTTGCCCTTTTGTTTGGACTCATCTATGCTCTCAACCTGGAGTATCCGAAAGACATGAGGTACACCTTCGAAGTAATTCAAAGTTGTTCATGAACCTTGGTACCCAGTGCTCTGCCCGGGTTCGGTCCTTAAAAAGCAGTTTGCTCAAGTAGCCTGCCATATGTAAACCCCACCTATGGTCTTGGCTGGATTTTGAGGGGGGTAAGAGTTCAGGTTGCAGTTGTCTTGTTACAGACAATACATTTTTTTTATGTCCATTCATTGTAAAAACAATATAACTATGTCCCACTGCTGATAGTGTACAGTGCCCATAATGATAAACTGATATTGGAATCAGCATTGGTACTGTGTATGTTAAGAAAGCATAACTTGTACTAAATTGTTTTTTGCATCTTAACAGTATTTAAGATATTGCAGTTTTAAACAGTAACTGGATGGATAGATGCATGGATAGGATAGGTTTTTAAGCCATTGTATACCTCCCACCAATGCCATTGTCCTTCTGTGTTTTATATATGTTCCATCATATACAATGTCCCAAAGCTTGTATCAAGGCCTTGCTTTTGGATTTCATTTTTTATTTTTTTTGCAGCCATTTGGATTTTATGTCGATGTTTAAGTGTTGACACCTGGAATTTGTATAGTTATGCAAACAAATGTTTACTTGTTAATAAACATTTTGTGTTTGAAGAAGTTTGTTTTGTTTAACTGTTGACTTTTCCAAAGAAAATGGTGTACATTTTTAATTTATTTAAATAAAGGCAACGTTGCAAAGAATTGAGTGTACTCAACTAATGGGCAGTGAAATTTAGTAACGACACTTTAAGTTTGAAGTAAGTTTTCTCAACAATAAATTTAAAGTTATGTTGATTTATGTTTTCAATTTACAAGAACACACAATTTCAAGTTTCTCCAACTTAATATTTTAAGTGTTCTGAACTTAAGTACATGAGTAGATGTGACTATCAAATTAAGTAGTGGTAACTTAAATACATAAGTAGGTCTGACTAGTAATGTTACGTTTGACAAACTTAAGATAGCACTTTGAGTGAACTTCTTATTATAAGTTGACACAACTTAGTTGAGTGAACTCAAAAAGGCTTTGCAGCTGGTTGCCTCACTTTTTTAAGTTGACTCAACTTTTTTTTTTTTAGAGTGTACTGCACATGGAATTATTACATTTATTTTTATAATTGGGTCGATCTGTCATTCCTAGAAATAAATATATGATTTTCAGTTAGCTGTATTAAGCAAGAGTGCTTGGTCGAGGGCACCACATCAGTAGTTACTAGGTTTATCTGTTGTTTTGTGCAGAGCAGGTTGTGTGTAGTGCGTTTTTAAAGCTTTTTAGCCGATAATTATTTTATGGAAGTGTTAAAAAGGAAACTATATCCGTACAATGACCTGAAACTTCTTTCTTCGTCGCCATTGTTCTCTATCTGCCTTGTTTGTCAGGCAGTATGTCCCAACACTCTGCAGGGATTTCACAAAGTGCTGATCAGGACCAAAGAAAAGAGAGGAGAGAGGAGAGGAGAGAAGAGAGAAGGAAGACAAGGAAGAGGCAGACGAGTTGTCTCGTCCCATCTTCAAAGACGTCCCACATGATGAAGTCAGACTCTTCATCCCACTGATACGTTAGCCGTGTGAATGTGTGTGTGTGGTTAAATGATAGATCAGCACAAACACCTTCCTGCTTGTACCCGGCACCCTCCTCCACCTCTGTGTTTGACCTTGTTGCTGCAGAGCCTGAGGGGGGGATGGGGATGAGGAAGAGAGTGATTGGGGTTGACGGTCAAATCTCCTTCTGTTAACGAGCTGTCATCTGCAGACTGGAGTTCCCACACATCCAAACAGACCTCGGGTTTCATAAGCTGCTGACCTGCTATTCACGCGGACCCATAATGAGTTGATTTATACATATATATATATATATATATGTATTTGTAGATATACAAGTATATATCCTTAAGGTTTGAACTTTGAAGTTCCAGGACAGCTTTTGTAAAAACTATTCACACATGTTCGTTCACTATCCAATACACACACACGCACACGTATACAGACGTGCACACACGCAGGCACACACACACACACACACACACACACACACACACACACACACACACACACACACACACACACACACACACACACATATACACACAGCTGTCCTTAGGGTCACAATTTTGACCTTATGACATTCATGGTCAGAGGTCTCGGCCAATCAAGAGTCTAAATGTGAACAGAAGGGGCAATGGACTCCCTCGACTGTTCATTACAGCCCACTCTCTCTTACTCTTTGTGTGTGTGTGTGTGTGTGTGCGTGCGTGTGTGTGCGTGTGTGTGTGTGTTTGAGTCAGCAGGTCAAGAGCCTTTCCATTGGCCCCATAGAGACACAGTGAATAGACTCTAATGACTGATTTTATCCTTTCACCCCCCTCTCTGTGTGTCTTTCTCTCAACGTCAAAGGCGAAATCAGAGTCAGAGTCATGAGTTGCAGGATGGGATTCAAACACTCACAGTCGACTCAATCTGACCTTGAATGCCTCAGGTTGCAAAACAGGTATGCTCCTGCAAAAGCTCTCAACAATGCATCTATTCTGTACATTTATCAATACGCAAAAGCCACTGAGGGACAAAACAAAAAGCTGAGATCTTCTGCTTGTTAAAGCATCCGTCAGTCTTTGCAACAAAAATCCTGTAAAACGTGGTTGCTGTCTGATGGAGGCGTTTGGTACAGCGGCGTCTTTCTCAGCACCGTTTCCACTGCACATCAAGAGGCCACTGTATCATCAGCTGTTTGTTTCTCTAGTTACTGTCCTACCGAGTTGTCATCCTCGCCTGGTAATGATCTTCGGCTTTTATTTTCCAAGCTGAGGTCTATTAGTTCTCTATTTAAAACCCCAATGGGGGAGGAGACCTCTGTGTGTGCAGCTATCAGCAGGGAGCACATCGGAGACTCTGCAGGTCTGACGGTCGCTGATAAGAGCTGCATCATGATTAACACACAGACACAGACACACACGACACACACACACACACACACACACACACACACACACACACACACACACACAGAAAGAGAGAGGGCTGGTGGTAGTAGTCTATTGTTGAAGGAACAACAGACGTCTGGGTGAGGGCTGATAATCGACCATCAAACCAGATTTTACAAAGCATTGTCGAGGAAAGCGTGACAACGTGGAAGAACGTTCACATGCTGTACTTGACAGAAATATCAACTGAATAAAAACATCATATCACATACTGTAGTAAAATCACACAGTAAAATCACATCGCTTCTTCCTGTTTGGTCACATTAAACAGATTTCACACATTAAATACAGAGTTATTAGGAAACATGATCATAGCTATACTGATGTTGTCTGAAAATCAGACAAACTTGCTATTTTCTTCTAGCTTGTCTCTTTGAAATTAGATGTAGGCCAACAACTTATTTGTTATGAAACCTACATTTAGGTTTCATGTTATTTTTGCCAGGATTATGTTTGGTGGTAACATTTCCTCTAATTTGTATCTTTCCCTAATTTCTTTCCCTAATCTGTATCAAGTGTTGTAATAACCTAAACATACTCATTAAAATGTCTCGGGTTTAGTCGCAATGAGTGAATAATGGAGTGAAAATGAACAAATTACAATGGACATTTTTGTAGTCAACATTGTGGGACTTGAAATATCTGTTAATCAACAACTCTTCATCATTATTTTAAATAAAAAACAATCATAATTGAGGTGGCTGTTGCAAAGTAACACAATTTCTAGAGACAGAGTTTATTTCCCTTTGTTTCACTTTAACTGTTAAGGATATTGAAGATGTGGGCAGGGATTCATAAATCTGGAATAAATAGAGCCGTGGTTTATTAATATTTGAAACGTTAAATTCATACTCTGTGGTAAGGCTTTCCTGTAGTTGCACCCTTCAGACAATGTCAACAAAGTGTTGAAGGTGGGAAGGGAGAAAATACAAAGGGCAGAATGATTTTGGTTGTTTAAGTTGACTTTTGAAGGCCAGAATTTAGTTAACTGGTCCACAAAGCCTTCTGTTAATTGAACAGACCTGAGCTGACTTAACTTGACTTCCACTGAGCTTTACGTGACAAAGTTAAATCACTCTGGGCTGAGATACTGCAACAAAGAATAAAAGCCCTCCAAAGTGCTCGACCCTAAGACCATTAAAGCATGTCTTTCTAAAACGTCCCTGTCATTTATTCCTCATTTATCCTCTGATCCCCTCTTCTGTTGTCTTGACTCCTCCAGACTCTGTTCGCCGCTCTGTTGGACTACGTTTTTCTAATTTATCCCTTCCTCCTCCTCCTCCTCCTCCTCCTCCTCCTCCTCCCTTCAGTCCTGTCCTGGGCCCCTTGTGTCGTGGAAATCCTTTGTTCCCCCTGCGTCCTATAACACATTGCACACACACAAGAAGACAGATGGAGTGAGTCAGTCTATTCCAGTAGTCTCAACAAACAATGATAGTCTTTTGTTGGAGAGTTGTCTAACAAATTGGGAGAGTGAGCAGAGACATATCTCAGTAAAAATAAATATATAAATATATATCTATATGCACAGTATTGTACTAAACTTCCAGTATGTTCAGAAACTGGAGAAAAAATAATTCCAAAAAGTCATAGGGTAAAGAAATTAACTGAATCACCCTGATGAAAAAACATTATGATTAAATAAAGATAAAACTTTTGGGGATATAATAATAACATCAAAGCCTCATATCCCTTATCATTAATTTGGTCTTTCATTGAAACACCTTCGGTGTGGTCTGTGTGGTATCTGGCGATTACACACATAACTTCTGCCTTTTATCTTGGTCTGAGACGAAGGCAGACCGAGATATGATCCACTTCTCCTCCACTGGTATAACTCAATGGAATAACTGCAAGGCTTTGCAACTCTGTGACACTGGAATCAGCAGTATCCCAGAGAGGGAAGGTTCACTGGAAATGAGGAACAAGTGATTGAGACGGCTTGGCCGACGCATGTGTTCGTGTATTTGTGCCAAACTTCTATATGATATTCTCTGCTGATCCGTTTACGGTCTTAGCTGACCAAGAAATTCCTGTGCAATAATCCACCCGCAATAGAGAATATAGGATTAAAATTCGATATAAATAAATTGACATTGACGACAGAATACGATACAGGTCCATCATTTGTGTGGATGAGTCACTTTTAAAACACCATGCAGGTCCCGAAATGATGTTATGATCTTCTCTATCCTGACAAAGACGTCCTGGTTTAAGGTTTTGCACGTGAACCTGCGGGACTTTTTGTTCACTTAATTCCTCATTTGACGAAAAACGTATATGTGTATATAAAGCTGGGGAAAAAACTTTAAAATGCAATTTTCATAAAAGGTAGATGTCAGCACTAACCTTAATGGCAAATGAATTGCATTTTCTGTGACTGCTTCACAATAAAAGCCACCCTGTTATTGGGCAGTTAAATGTTTTTAATATGAGTTTGCAGCAGCAGTAGGACATGTTTAGTTTGCTTTTAATTTACATTTAATACAATTTTGATGCAGCTGCAGGAGCAGTAAACATTGAGGCAGTTATCAAACAGAACACATTACACTCTTACATGCATGCATCGTTTGCTGTAAATCCCCTGTGTGTAGCTCAGCAGGTATCCAGTTAGTGCAGGAAAGGCGGACCCGGCAACTCCCCAAGAAAAACTATTATTTAGAGCTAAATGATTGAATGGAAATACATTTACTGGCTGCAGTGAAAGAAAATCCAACCATAGGTAGTATCCAAAACATGACATGCTAAGGATTCAACTGTAGTTTTTGATTTTACATGACTGTGTACACATGACCAGAAAATGTCTGTATCTCCTGTGACTGTTTGAATCAAATCAGCTGTCAGTCGGCTCTCAAATCATCAGGTGCAGGACTTAGATCCTATCTTTCTGTTGACGGTGCTTTGTGCTGAAAAGGGATGTGCCAAATTAGCATATGAGGAGGTATGTGAGCTGCTGATATGAACTGACCTGATTTGAGCATTTTGTCTGCGATCACAGAGCTCCCTGGAGGTTTAGCGAAAGACATATTTTCCTTTGTAAAACGGCTGATATTTGTGTTAGCTCCGGAGTAGCGTCACTTGTTCATGCATCAAGTTTCTTCACTGCTTGAATAGAAATGGCTTCTATTGTGTAAAATTAATAAGAAGACAGGCCTAACTACATCAGGTCTCTTGTTTTGGTCCCAAACAACTCAGATCATATAATCTACAATACAGATTATAACAACCTCTGAAACACCCACAGCAGTGAAGCGTAAAATGAGGCAGATTTTTAATAACAAGTTTTCAACCTCCCTAATTCACTGTGGCCTGATTACAAATATACAGATTGTATTAATGTCTTACTGTCATCATGAGCAAACCCTCACACTTTCATTTGAGAGAGCGAGGATAGTAATTAGTCCAAAAATCAATACGGAGAATAGAAAAAGAAAAAAAAAAGCAGAACAAAGCCAGCCTTGTGCCCACAGTGTTTCATTAGGGAACGCCACAACTGCAAACATACTGTTGCGCGCACAAACACAACAACAGCTTAACAAGATAGCGCAGGAGGTTTAACAAGCAGGTTACTTCCTTGCCTTTCGGGCTGATAAAAATGTTTGTTTCCATGGCAACAATGCATTGTTATTTCACAATCCAATCTTAACTGTCACCCCTTCAACTTTTTTTTCCGCGTCTCCTATTTCCCTGCTCCTTCCATCACAGCATCCCCTGCTTTTTTATCCTTAGGTGTTTATCCTTTTATCTTGACCTGCATCTCTGTCTCCTCCTCCTTCTTTCTCTCATCTCTCCATCCTCGCCCTCTTTCACCATGTTTCACTCTCTCCGCTTCTCTTTTCCTCTACCCATCTCTACTTCCTTCATTATAGAGCTAAGAGGATTTGGTGGTGGCGGTGTGTGTGTGTGTGTGTGTGTCTGTGTGTGACTATGTCCCTAGACCCAATTAACCCCCTGAATCTCTTCTCTCTGCTGAGTTGTTGCACAAAATGAGAGACAATTTAAATAACTAGCTTTAGGTGTGACGTTTCCATGTTTTCAAATGAAGGCTTAATTGTCCGAGGTCACGGGAGGAGCATCATACCAATCGTCTTTCCCTCACAAGAGGGTTAACGTGTTGACACAGATGAGACCTGAGCGAAAATAGATCTTCATGTGGCTTCAAATCAGAGGCGGATTGCTTCACAAATATCACAGTTTGATATCTTTTCATCACAAGAACATCACTGCCAATCAAAACTGGCTTTGCTTTGCTTGTTACCCCCTCTAATTTTAGCAGATTTTCAGTTACTCATCTTATTCCCTTTGAATTTTCAAGAGGTGACATCGACTACACTTGACTAACTTTGTGAAAAGCAGCCTTTGAAGATAACTTCGTTTACACAACAGCAGGGAGGGTAAATGTATCACTAGTGCTCCTACTGGAATATTATTTAAAGGCACGCATTCAAGTAGAATAACTCCATAATAATGGAAATGTGTATTAAATCTCGGTAGAGCAAGACGTTTGTATCAGTACAGGAATATTGGTTTGATAGTAAATAAAATCACTGTCATTTTATAGTTTTATACATATTCTTTTTTCAATATGTATATCTCAACATGTCAATATGACGTCTTGCATTTTCTCGCTGACTCTTAATTTTTTCCTCAAAATCTCTGTGGATTTTTAAAGCATGTTTGGGTTTACGTTTTGTATTGTCACTTTCTGTACTGAATGTTCGAGGCTAAATTCATTGATTTGAAATAGCATAAAAGAAAAAACTTCCTGGAACTTCCTGGAAAAATATCCACAGATTTGAAATGTTACAGGACCAAAATATTAGCAAATGATGATTAATTCACCAGATGAACTGACACAAAAACTCCCACAAATTATACATTAATATCTTTAGCTGCTAAAAGATAATAGATTCAGTTGGACTATTGATGTAGTCACCAGTGTGTTCATGGCATCAAGTCCCATGCTGCAGTGCCTTTTGAGGTAGTGGTCACATTTGGGATTGCAAGTCATGTGATCAACGCTGCCCCATGGAATTGTTTTCCATACACAATAAAGTGCTGTAACTAAAAAGGCTTAGTTTAGTTTTCTAAGAACAAAATTAAATTAGAAAAAGTTCAGCTTTTTTTTTTTTAGCTGTTTGAGTTTTTTGCAAGTCTTATTGGAATGGATGAAGCACTGTTTTCAAACAAGAAATCCTGTGATCTTAATAAATCCGTTTGTAAAACATTGGAAACCATGGGCAGGTGTCCATGTTGTAAGGATGTTGGCTGTCTGTGATCGCTTTCAGCTTTTCATCACGGTCAAAAATGCACTGCAGCGTCAGATTTGCTGCCCTGGTCTGCTGGGATTTTTCTAATTGTGACTAATATTGTGCACGCTAGCCCTAATGTGTCCATTGTTCAAAATTTCAATTGTGTTTGAGTACTTTGATACTGTAAGGTGAGTGAGGACATTTCTACAGGACTGTACACACACACACACACACACACACACGCACACACACACGCACGCGCAATTACAGGGGTCTTGGGGCTATTGAAGGTATCAGGTGTAAGCCAGCTGTGAACACAGACTGGTTAATAAGCTGCCTTTGTTTGAATTAATGACTCATAAACCTGTCTATCCATCTATCCATCTATCTGTCAGTGAACATGTGTTGCCCCAGACTTGGGTTCAAAAGGGTGGGTTTCAATCCCAGAAAGGAATAATAAACATCAGTGCAAGTTAAGAATGATTGTTAAATAGAAAGGTGCCCTCAGTACAGTTCACATTACCACCAGGTGTGTCCTCAATGAACACTGCTGTATTGAATGACCGCAACCCACCTGCACAGGATAACTGTACCTACTGCCGCCGTGTTAAGGCTGAGTGTTGGCAACGCACTCAACTGCACGTGTACTTCCGCTAGCTGATGTCCGAACACAACGTCCAAAACAATACAAGTTTGCAAACTGTTTTCCAACCTTGCGAATACAGTCCATGGTTTTCCTCCACTGTGTCTCGGGCCGCAGAGCAGCTGCTGGGGTCTGGCAATGCACTCATCTGTGTTATTACTAGCGGGCCTTAACAGCCGGGGGCCGGTTAAGAGTAGTGAGTGAGGAGTCAGCAGGCAGTCAATGGCAGTATCAAACAGGCAATAAAAGTGAGTAACTGCAACCATGAGAGGTCCTTGAGCATGCAGCCATAACTGGGCACCCAAAATATGATGCAGTTTGCTGCAGCAGAATGCCAGATTAGCCATGGACAGACACAAAGGTGAACTCTCAATCACTCACTCACTCACTCACTCACTCACTCACCTACGCATGCACACACGCAAGCAAGTTACCGCATGATTCTCTGGCGAAGATAATAAGCTTTGTTCTGTAAGACTTAGTATGTTGTAGGTATAGAAACAGTCCAACATTTGCACAAAACTTTGGCATGCAATTTTATTTAAATGTTAAAGTTTGATGACATTTTTACAATAGTAAGCTGTTATTACCTGTTAATGGCTTTTCTTGGTCTTTAAACTCTCAATGTGTGGCAGCTACAGTATATTGTATTGGGAGAAGAATATGCCAGTGATGTCGTAAGACGTTAAGATCGCTATGTAATGGCAAATTCAGTTGCGGGTAAAGAGATAAAATGACATTGCAGAGAGCTTAGAAACACAAAATCCAAGAAACATAGTTATCCTAGACAGTCCAGAGACTTTAATCATTGAAATGTGAACAGATTGTTCAAAACGGATCCTTACTGCTGTTTCAAAATGTTCGTACAGTTTAGAGTGATGCAATTTGCTGCTTTTCATACTTCACTCTGACTGAGAGCTATATTTTACCTTCTATTTAAACTCTTTAGAGAACATGAAGGTGGTATTGCACCGTCACAGGGAGGTTCTTGCCCATTATTTAATTGTACGGCCATATAACCACAGATCATCAACATCATCAGTTAGGTCAATTTACGGAAACACATAACCGGGAAACGTGTCGGCAAACAACTCTGCCAGAATGTTTTAGATTAACGGAACCAACTAAGTCCACCGTCCACCATGTAGGTCATCTGAAGATTTGAACCGTCAGTCTTTAAAAACATCACTGAGGAGCACATCGTTCTGTCAATGAAGCGGAGAATGAAGAAGGGTACAAGACGATGCCATTCTCAGGTATTAGAAACTTTTCCAGCAGAGCTCGGGATTCATTACGACTTCCCTGTTCCCAGTTTAATATCACACAATCAAGGCATTTCCCAGAATTCAATTGGATCTGTGTTTCATTGTCATAGGTAGCAAAATTGCAATATTATTGGTTCTGTTAAAACTGCTATTTCAGTGCAATACAACCAAATTAGCTGTTACAGGATGATTTAGAGATGGTTCTGACTTAAACATTGTTCAGGGAGCAGAATTGTATAACGTCCACATGTTAAACATTTACTGCAAAACCGTTCACATATCCTCACTTGTTTGAGGTTGTTGGGTATCAGGTGACTCCATTCATATGGACCTAATGGTCCGTCTGACTTTCATAACATTTATTCTTTCTCTGCTCATTTGTGTGCGTGATCATCTAAAAGCCCTAAAATCAAGATAAACAGAGTCAACGTACACTGCCTCTTGAATATAATCATGTGTTGGAAAATGAAACACATGGCAACGTGCACTGAGATGACACATGACTCTTTAACCCCACAGTCTGCACACGGGTATCAGCTGTCTTATATCAACCTGCTATAATGACCCACATGTGCCTAGTTAATATGGACCCCATGATGCGTCCTGCTGTTCTCTCGCCACCTCTCTCCTTGTATACATTTAGATTTCAGCAGGTTATTGCAAATATGGTCGGAGTATTTGTCCACAAAGATTTCTCTTCTTTCCAATGCTGAGTAATGTGTACTCTTCCTAATATAACTTCAGGTCCAGGGTTATAGAGATGATGTGTGATTAGATTCCTTCTGGACAAGTTCATTTTATTATTTCCCATGTCCACAAATAGGTCAGAGGTCATGGTTGGCTTCAGGAGCAGCACCGCCCTCATTTGGTAGTCTTGAAAGTCTTACATCCGACACTATCATTGACATTTGAACCTCACTCTACCTCCTCGTACCCCTCCTGCCAGACGAGATAGTCATCACATACCTGTCATATTAGTTCAGATTGTTGTGTTTCATCTCTACTGTCTCTTTGCCTCGCCTTATAAAACCAATATTTTGTATTAGATCATTCTTGAGGTGCAGGAGTCATCTTGAGGGTATCAGGTGCTTTGTGTGGCCCTTTCCTAATGAGCCACATGTGACCAGTTAGGAGGACCCATCTGATCTGCCCATTCGCCTCATTACCGCCCAATACATATTAATGTCCAGGGTCACATCTTATACATACAACATACATATTCATAGCACACATGCAGGGCCATATATGTATCTTAATGACATGGACATGACGGGTTTACTGGTGATATTCTGTTCTTTTGGTCTCTGTTTTGTTTTTATTATAGCCAGCTGTGCACAGCTCTTCTATTGTATTTAGTTTCGTCACGTCCTGCACTTTCACAAGTGAATGTGAAAATGTGTTGTGGCATGACGTATTCATGGTCTCTATTTTACTGAGTTGTCTATTATTGTGTGGGGTTACACACTGAATTACATTACTTTAAATATAGGTAGTTCCTAGTTTTAATATTTTGGCTTGGAACCTACTAAAACAAACTATTGTCTTCTTGTGAGGAAAAAGCTAAATTTGAGAACAGACAGAACAAATGAACATAAAAAAGTAAAAAAATCTATCCCCTTAATCATCTTGTGAGATTTATATTTGGACACCTTGGGGGGGGTTCTCTGAAGATGCAAGTAAATGTCTTTGAAGGGGGAGCCGACGTGCACACCAAAGCATGCTACGGACTTGAGGGTCAATAAGTCAAACCAGCTCCTTTTGATGCACATTTAAAGCGGAAAAGAAAAAGCATGTCAACATTGTACTCACAATCTGTACAGGTGTAAAAGAAACAGCCACAAGAACCTATCTGAGCTACTTTGTGCTTGTTTGCCTGCAGCCCAGAGCACGATCCAGCCTTGAAACAGCAATCTACTCGACCGTCGTTCAAACAAAAAGAAGATCAAATATCTTTTGTAAAAATGCCAAAAATGTCAAGGAGCATCGACAGGGTCTTTTTTACTATTGGTCATTGATAGTTTACATCTTTAGGTCTTAGAAACTTAGGACACTTACAAAAATGCGTCCCATCTTGTAACAATCGCAGGATAAACCATCACCAACACCATATCAACGTTAACCGACTCACAGTAGAGTAGAGAAAGACTAGCAGATGTAGAATTATAATAAAAATGCATGGGTCTCCAGTCATGGGCATCCATTACTACCTTTATCTATCTACTGGGACAGTTATGTTACTGTGAGCTGCTTCTCTCATTTCCTCTCCTTACATTTAAAACCCTGTTTGACCTTCCATTTGTCCTCCATAAGTGTTTTTTCCTCTTTATTTTTCTCTGTTTCGCTCCCTCTCCTTGCTATTCTGTCTGCCCCTCCTTCTGTTTTCCATCCTCCCTCCTGCTCTGTGTCTCTCTCTGTCAGTTTTTGTTTACAAAACCTTTCATCTGGATATTACTTTATATGTAAAAACCCTTCTATTTGGATGGAGTTTTATTTAAAACCCTGTCATTTAAATAGCTCTTTAAAAGACAGAGGAATGAAAAGCCAACAACGACCCTTCGATTTTGTTTCCTGACAGGACTCACTCACACACACACACACACACACACGCACACACGCACACACACACACACACACACGCACGCACGCACACACACACACACACACACACACACACACGCACACACACACACATGCTCACACACCGCCTGGCTGTCTACATGCATGCAGGTCTATTATTATGCTAATGAGTCTTCAGTCTCCACATGTCCCCACACAATCTAAAACACACGCACACACACACGCACGCACGCACGAACACACGAACACACACACACGCACACACACACACACACACACACACACACACACACACACACACACACACACACACACACACACACATAGATACCTTTCGCTGAGATCGGCAGTATAGCTGCACTCACAGGCTAGCAGGAAAAATAACGAGGAGTGGACAATCTCAGCATCATAGAAATACAACAGATAGAACCGGTATTTCCTGGTCTGTCACTGATCGGTACAGAAAGCTAACCAGTGAGAGAATCACACTCAATCCCAGCTGGTCGGTACTTTTCAACATCTACCTTGTTTTCTTGTGAACATGACGTGTGACTTGACTACTTTTTTAAAGTTAGGGGATGTTTGTTGTCATGTTTCATTAATAAACACGTGGCTAGGATTGTGAAACAATTGTGTTTTGATTAAAAAAGGCCCACTGTTGTAACTATGAAAGAAACGTTTGTCTGCCTCGTTCAAGTCCAATGTTTAGTTGACCTGGCCAGCCAACCCGACCTCCTCCCTTTGAAGACTTTGTGATAATGTCACCTGACTTCCTCCTCTGCTCTCATCATACTTACAATAGTTGCTTGAGGGCATTGTCCCTCCAGCGTAAACATATGTCATTTTGTGGATAAAACGACTGATGCTGTCGTTCTTCGTGGGAGGACAGTCTCGCCCTTTCGTGCTGTTCATGTCGATTACAAACGGCGAAGGTTGATGGAAGCAGTAAGACTTGATTGCACAGTGTCTGTGTGGGCCGGACAACCAAAACCACGAGCTAATAGCCGCTTAAAGGGATTGAAATCTGCATTGGGGTGCAGAGTTGAATGTTGCCTCTCAGTGAACTCGATACTATACACCCTCCCTTTCACCTTACATGGGGATAACAGCTTTAACAATATGGAAGGTTTCACTAAAAATCAAAAGTTGATCAGAAATGTGATGCACTAGTATCATTTAGAAAGATTCCTTGACTTTGTGAGCTGTTTTAGAGCCTCTGACCACATGCTCAAACATATATTGTTAGTGCCTGTATCTAAAATTATACAGTGCATCTGAGACTAGACACGAAACCCCTTCAGTGCATCAACACATAAATAAAGCAACAATGGTAAGTGACGACCAAGGAGACCCACAGAGTGATAAAAGCAATGCACTCGACTACACTCGCACAGGAAAAGACACTCACACGCAGACATACTGCCTCTGTCTCACTCAGAAAATTATCAATGAAGTATAAAAATAGGTTAACTCCAAGGACCTTACTGAATAGAACTTACATAAACGCACACGTCACTGCATTACATCACACACCATCCTCCTGCTCGCCTGGATGTGTGTGAATGGGGGTTGGGCTTTGCATGAGCGTGTGAGTGTGTGCGTCGCTGTCTACTGGCTGGAGAGAGAAGTCTGTCTGTTGGTTTGAGTGTGTAAACACCAAAACTGTGCATCATCATTCTGCACCATGCCCCTGTCCTCTGACACAGAAAATAACATTGTGTAACTCAAAGTCCTAAAGCTCTGACATCTCTCTCTCTCTCTCTCTCTCTCTCTCTCTCTCTCTCTCTCTCTCTCTCTCTCTCTCTCTCTCTCTCTCTCTCTCTCTCGCTCTCTGTGTGAAAGACCATTCAGTAAAAACACCTTCACCTCAGTTACATTAACTAAACTCATTGGCTAATGCTGAGTCTGGATTTAAGCACAGACGATCTGATTGGCCCAAGGGTGAGGCGCTGATTTGCATACTGGAAATTCAATTGGTCGGCTGCAGTGTAAAATCATTGACCTGTGTTCACTGCCACAAGAAGTTGATTTTTTAGGTTGGTTTGATGGTTACCAATCCTCAATAAAGGTTAGAATATTTGGGCGGGAGGGAGATTTATTTTAATGTGAACAAACAGCGACTGAACATTTGCATTAATAGTTTTGATGTAAACACATATCAAATGTACAATGGTTGACATGAATTCTTAATAAAGGTTTTTTATTAGTATTATTTCAACTGTGGTATATTATATGACCTTTACTATATTTTAATTTTTTTTCAACAATAATCTCTTTTTCTCTCACTTCCGTTTGATAAAATATGTATTATGTAATTTTAAGTTACCCTGAAGTTATTCATATGAATGTCAAAAATATAAATGCTAAAATGTAAACAACAAAACAAAATAATGAATATGACCGAGTTTGCTGATTTTTTAAAAACTTTTTTGACATGTTTTTTTTTAAATATTTTTTAAAATAATACATATGACTATAATTAGTCATATGCACGTTTATGCATCTTGATATATATATATATATAAATATATATATATATATATATATATATATATATATATATATATATATATATATATATATATATATATATATATATATATATATATAAATATCATGCCATAAAAATCCGCGTCAGCGTGCACTTTACACCACCGCATTAAATCCCTCCCCGGTCCTCACCGCGCGCCTCTGCTGGTCCCACAAGACAAGATGCTCTTTTTTCTTCTTCTGATGAATACAATTAAGCACTTCCATCCCTCCCTCTACCTCTCCCTCTCTCTCTCTCTCTCTCTCTCTCTCTCTCTCTCTCTCTCTCTCTCTCTCTCTCTCTGCCTATAAAGCCGCAACAGCTGATCTCGTGCACCAGAAAGAGCCGCTGCTCGGCACGCGCAGAGGAGAGAAGACGAGAGATACAGAGGTGGAGAGGAGGAGAGAGTGTAAGAGAGTTCACCACGGAGGGATGCGCTGTTCTGGTCTTCCAACGGTAGTTTTTTAGCAATATTTTGGAGGAGCTGTGATGACATGTTGAGTCAAATAATTGAGAAGTCTTGTTCTTGAGACGTTTTCTGGACTCAGTGGTTATCTTTTTGACCACTCGTTATCTTTCCACTGCTTTTGAAGGCACCGGTACATCCTAGCTATCGGTTTGTTCTCAATACAAAAAAAAAAAAAAAAAGCATATTGAGTTGACTCACCTGCGTGGGAAATCCCCCCGGAGTGTGTCTCGCTTGTTACTGAGGCAATTTCAAAACGGCGGAAACTTTTATTCGCTCGTGTCTCTCTGTTGCTGCACGGACAACACGGACTGTGTCGTGGCACGCGGAGAAAGGAGAGAGAGAGAGAGAGAGAGAGAGAGAGAGAGAGAGAGAGAGAGAGAGAGAGAGAGAGAGAGAGAGAGAGAGAGAGAGAGAGAGAGAGAGAGCAGTCTCTCATCGAGGGGAGCTGTCCGGTGCTGAAACCACGAGACCGGCAAGGTGCGCACGAAGGACTGGTTGACCGGAGCAGTCCGCTTGCTGAAGAACAACGGTTTGGAAAGACGGTCGTTTTTCTGTTGGAATCCACGGATTAAAACAAATAGCAAGAGAAGAGCGACGTTTGGTCTTCGAGCAATAATCAATACAGGAGCTGATTCATAATTATTATTATTGTTTTTGGACTTTTCAGAGCTCTTTAGGTCTTCCAGTTGCGAGTTGTCAGAGAAAAACAACATTTTTAGCAAGACCAATCAGTCTGTTTTTTTTGTTTTTTTTTGTAAGATAGGTTAAATGTAGGCATGCCAAACCACGAGGAACTGAGGAGCGCTTGGTTTTTCTGATCTTTAAAAGCCATGTCTCCTCTCCACTTTCGAGGCTGTTTGATTGGAGGGAGCGAACGCACCTGAAACAGGGAGTAGCCCACGCTATATTTAACATCAGGCGTTTCAGAGTTGCAACTATAGGTTTCTACCAGGCCTGACGTGGGTCGGAAGACAGAAGAAGAGTGTATGTTTATTGTATAAGTATCAGAGCAACTACTGTCCCATCATGCCTCGGTCTTTCCTGGTGAAGAAAGTCAAATTGGACGATTTTTCGACTGCGGCGCTGGAGAGCTCATATGGAAACAGTAGAAGAGAAGCCCTCCGTCTACGATTCCATCATCATGACAAAGGTTAGTCACACACACACACACACACACACACACACACACACACACACACACACACACACACACACACACACACACAACAGAGGTTAAACAGACCCAATCTGTACGTGAAAAATGCGAAATTCCCATATAAAGATGTATAAAAGAAGAAGAAGACAGCTGAAGAGCAACAGGGAGCCAGAGATATGAGATTTCTGTTGATATTATGTCGCCAGCTTACAGGCAGTGCGTTTTCTGTTATTTTGTTACCCATTACTGTAAAATTCAAATCAGGGTGTTTCCAGCAGATCTGAGTCACCCTCCAAGATTTCAACAATATTACAAAGTCACATTGACTCTAAATGGTTCTCACGAGCTGCATAATCCTGGATACACAATATAGAGTTAATGAGAATGGGAAACATTGGGTCACATATTTAATAGAATATTGATAAAAAAAATACTTGCTTTTGCATTTCTGTACAGATGTATACCTTCTCTTCAATGTTGTTGTTATTTATTCTGGTGCAACAAGAGCTTTGTGCAGCCGTAAAATAAAGGTGGCAGTCTTTTTATGTTCAAGCTGCATTAATATAAAACCATTGACCAATAGATGACTACTCTGCTGTGTAAAAGGATTTGCTTGGCGTCATAAATCAATAGAGAAAGATTGCTTTCATGCAACTTTATGACGTTTTTTAGCCTCTTTTTGCTCACCAGCGCGTTTACTTGAATGGGTCACTGCCTTCATCACCCCTGTCTTCAGCAGCAGCAGGCAGCTGTTTTCAGCAATTAGCTCTGATGAACAGCCCCAAATATTAGACAACAACAATCTGGAGAAGAAACGTGGACATCTAACTAAAGTGCCAGATGTGTTATCTCTCTCCGGCAGTTAAAAGACACTAAAACAGATCAAAAAGTAAAGTGAATGTTGAACTTGTAATTTGGTGGCTAAAAACACGACCCCAATGTGATGATTATTTTGCTCTGAGTCTGGAAAAATGTGTAATTAGGCAATTGTTAGGTCACAAATTGGCCATATCACTTTCATCAAGAAATAATTTGCTTGGGTTGTATGCTCATTGGCTTTTTTTTCCTGCCCCCTAGTGGCAAAAAAACCCTGTGTTAATGCAGCTCTAAAGGACTATAGAGGAATAATTGTGCCGGAAGTGAGCAACGCCGTTAGTGCAACCTGGTTTTCACATTGTACCAAGGTCAAATGTGAGATAAAGAGATCCCAGGTGCGCTGGTGACGGGGTGAACAGAGAAACATGCAGCAGCAGCAGCAGATGGGCGACAATCATGTTAAGACGGAAGCTGTTACATCCCCTTGTTATAAATATAACAAGAGTTTGACTGAAGCAACTGCAGCTTGTTGCATACACACAAATGCACACAAACACACACACGAGCCAACACGCACTGCTGTGTTTCTGTCAACTCGGCACAATTCCCAGGCAGCTTGCACAGCTGAGTGCACAGCATTTCACACACACACACACACACACGGAGAGAGAGAGAGAGAGAGAGAGAGAGAGAGAGAGAGAGAGAGAGAGAGAGAGAGAGAGAGAGAGAGAGACGGAGAGAGAGGACACAGTGAGTGACCTACAAGTGTCCAAAGCACACAAGTGTATGTCAGTTACTGCTGGTTTGGATCAAAAATTAAATTGTAGCTTGCAGCCTTTTCCCACATCTCTTTCTCTTCCTCCTTTAGTTTCTTGTCGACTCTCTCCATCTTTTTGCTCACTTTCTAATTCTCTGTATTTCAAAGACACATAAAAGAGGGATGGCTTCGGTTTGGCAGAGTATTTTAATCTTTAATAAGCATTTAGATGAGCTATCAGCTCGAATGCTGCTAAAGTGCTTTGAAATGAATACAGAGTTGACACAGCCAGACAGAGACGGAGACAGTTGGAGAGAGACAAAGACAAACAAACAGAGACAGTACGCAGACGTTGAGACGTTCAGCAATTACGGCTCACAAAACACTTTTTTTTTTTTAAAGCAGGAAACTGGGCAACTGTCATGTTTAATTGGCAGGGATAGAAAAAGCGTCTGTGAGAAACCAAAACTACAGAATGTGTTTATATCTTAAAAGTCCTGCATCCTAAACCAGGGATGGGGTATGTTTTCTTTGCCACCTGTCAGTCACACAGGAGCAACACCGTCTGGTGCCAGTAGCTTCACTGCAGAGTAAACAAATACAGCTCCAGAAGAGCTGACATGATACACAAGGAATTCTGAAGGGAAATAACATGGATTGGATTGGAAGTTATTTTTTCTCACCGTTGAAGCAGTTTCACCACGAGTCGAACTCAGGTCAGGTTATGGGCTGATATTTAGAAATGTGGTTCCCACATTGAAGCTCATTGGATCTCTTTTGTTTGGGTCAAATTTTCAGTTTTGCAAACACAACATTCCCTTGACATGCAAACCTTAAAGAGGAACTTCAATGAACTCTTGGTTGGTCATTTCATCCAACACCTAACCTAACGACAGCAGGATGAAGCACACTTCATGTAGACAGATCCAAATGAATTGAAAGGAAAAGGTGGCAGAGGAGCAAATGTAAGCAAACTTTCTTGTTCATTGCAACAGTTTTTTTTTGTGGTAGAATGTAACTAATTACGTAAGTTATGAACATAGGTATAATTGTAAAGGTACTTTTACTTTCATTGATATTTTACCGTTTTATTCATTATAAATATCAGAGGATACAAAACAAGGGAATCTTTTTAATGTGATGCTTTGCTTGGCTTTCAAACTAACCAGTTGCCTACTAAACCTTAGCTCATCATACATTATTAAGTAATAATGCAGTGTATTATTAATAATATAATACTCCGAAAGGAGTGTTTCTTTCACTGTTGATACTTTAAGTGCATACTTTTGTACTTTTATTCAAGTAAAATGTTATTGAATGCAGTGCAGCTGTTCAGTGTCTACCAGTACAAGTCTGTTGTTCTACTGGGAGGCGGCCAGTTTGAGTGATGATGAGACTCTGCAACATCTCCAAGACGAGAGCTGGTCTTAGTCAGTCAACTTAATAAGGGTTTTAAAATGAACACTGGTCATATTTCAAATTACTCATGCTCTATAAAACAAGAAACACACACACACACACACACACACACACACACACACACACACACACACACACACACACACACACACAAACACTTTGTTCCAGAGTGCAATGATTGAATATTCATCATTTATGATTTTTTTTCTCTCCCCACCTCTTTCCTACTCCTCCTCTCCTGCCTCCTCCACCCTCCCTCTGTCCTCCTCTATTACTCCATCTTAATTTAATTCGAAACGTTAAATTAGCACGAGAGCTTTATTCGGTATAACCAAACCACCACAACCACCACGCTGGACGTGACAGCACTTTCGCTCTGCCACAACTCTTATTCATGCCCCATTTCTGTCTTTCATTGCCATCTCTCATCTCACTATGCTTCTCCTCTCTTTACTCTCCCCCCCTCTATCTATCTGCGTCCCTTGTTCTCATCATATTATCGACCGACTTCGGAGCTTTTCTCAGAACTGCATCATGAAATTATATTACCAGCAATAGTATCTCCTCTGCTGCCTGTGTCTAAATGCTCACAGAGTGCTAATTGAAACGGAGAGCTATTGATCGGCATGGATCCACAGGAGTCATGGCTATGGAGGTATAGCTACCAGTCTCACTGTGTGTCTGTTGAAGTTTAGCCTGTTGAGTGTAGAAACCAATCATAGAGATAATAAAGCATCAGACATCAGAAGGTGGCAACACATAATTGATCAGACTGGTCTGGAGCTGTGTAAAAAGATACAAGTTGATTAGGAGTGAAATACTCAAGGAGACTGAAAGGTCAATACACAGTTATCAGTGTCAAGGTGCCCTTAAGCAAAGCACTAGACTCCCTGCTGCCGTAATAGAGACGATCTCCGTACAACGGTTGACGTTTTGACAGCTCAGAGGTGTGACTGTGTGCAGCCGTAGACCTGTCAGGAAAGGTGCAGTTGTTGGTGAGACAGTATGCTCGCTGAACCCTACTCTGAAAAATAAAATAAAGATTTCCCACTGAGAGGAAAGTGTCTCCTCCTTGCTGGCAAAGACATAAAAGCTCTTTACTACCACTATAAATACCTCAACTTCTCCTGCTTCTTCCCATCTTCTTCTCTGCTTTGTACCTCTTTCAAAAAAGAAGAAGAGTGTTTTTAGACAAAACCTCTCACAGTGTGGGAATGTCTTAGGAAAGGACTTGAGTCTCCTGTGTCCACTTTTGTCTTTTACGGATGCACGCCTTAATGGGTTGTCTTAACCAAAGTTCACCGTAAAGCAGAATGCAAATGCTGTTAATGTGAACCGAGGGGGTCCGACTGATATCTCGAAACCAGAGACGGCAGGATGTAATCAGTCATGTTATCAGGAGACAACACATGACGCATCCCTCTGAATAATGAATGAACTTCAGTGAATGAGTTTGATTTGTGGCCTGTGTTTTTACAATTATATGAAGTCTTTTTAATTGTATTTGGAGCAGTGGATACTTTGAGGTTCTGGGCATGAAAGTAACTCACTCACAAGGTTGCAGCAGTGAAGTAGCCTCCCTGTAAAGATATTCACTTAACAGACAAACGTACAGGCTGTGTTCACCTGCCCAGCGCTCTTGTGGCCTGAAAGATATACTCGAAAACATAAAAGTTTTATGTTATCTGAGATTTGAGCCTGCTCACACAGAGACAACAGCATATAATTAGTTGGAATGCTGCAAGCATTCCAACTATTGTTCTTCAAATCTTTATTAGTTGGAATGCTGCAAGCATTCCAACTATTGTTCTTCAAATCTTTATTAAACTTTTTATTATTATTATTCTATTTCTTCCATCCGTATTTTGGACCTCTTCAACTCTTTCATATTTTCAGCTACAGAAAAAAGTTCAATTATAAAAATATTCAGTTACCTAAGGACACGATGGCTAAGACCTTTCATATTTCTGACTTTTCAAATCTTTGAATTATTAAGCTTTTTATGATTTTTTTTATAATGGGACCCAATGGGGAAATCTTCAAATCATCTTCAACTTCAAACGTTTACAGTTTCTTCATACATTGAGCTTGAGACAATATTTAAAATTCCAAATGTTGACAAAACCTTTAGCTATTAATCTACGCTTTTACATTTTTCATATTTTCTCAAATTTTAAAATTATTCAGCTTTTTATAAAAAAAAAATGAATGGTTTCCAATGAAGAACATCTTCAAATCCGCTTTCAACTCTTCAACTTCAAAAGGGAAAGGCTCTGTCATGCCTCCAGCTAGAGACACCATTCCACCTTTAAAATGTTGACAAAACGTTTTTGCTGTTATTGTATTACTCATCTTTTCGATATATCCTATATTGTTTTAACTGTCGGCGTTTTCGTTTTATAGTTTTTCCGCACCTTTTCTGCCTTTCTCATTATTGTGTGTTGGGCAGCTCAGAGCAGTGACGTAATACTCCAGAGCGAGGGCACTTGGCGATACACATATTTTAAACTTGCTCTCTACTCCAAACCGTATACTCTTTGGACATAATTTATAGCTCAAAACGTTGGAAATCTTGTCTTCTGCCGTAAACTGCGGTCGATAGGAATCCAACAGATAAGACGTGTTGAGGTCCGACTGAATGGGAGAGCCGGTCCGTCCCCAGCAGCAGCCCTTTGGTCTGTGCATCTACAGGCAGCAGGCACGTAAGCGGCCGCACACGCGAACGGGTGGCGCACATGAACGGCCGTGCTCGCGCGTGAACGTGTTATTATGGTCGCGTGCACGTTCGTGTGTGTGTGTGCGCGCGCGTGTGTGCAGGTCACTTTGGTTATAAACGTCAGGATTAACAGCGTCACTGACGTTCACGTTGAGGTTTGACGGATGGTTTTGTAGACACTCAGTAATATCAGGTCTCTCAACAACTGCACCTGTAGATCAATGGTTAGCAACTCCGCCTTAGGAGCAAAGGGTCAGTGGTTCAAACCCCACCTATCACAGATTTTAATTTTTCAAAAAAACTTTTTTTTTTCTTCTGTTGGACTGGACACTGTGGCGGGCCGGGTCGTATGTTTGACACCCCTGATTTAGATGATGCAGTTTTCCTTTCAACTTTTCCAATTATAAATTTAAACGACAAGAATTTTCAACAGTTCAATTAAATGACTTTGAACTGTAAAATGTTTCAGTAGGTATTTTGCCTTTTCTATATTTTCAATAATGATTTGCTATTTATTTATATATTCATCTATTCCGCTATTTTCAGCTATATTAATATATTCAGCTATTTTTACATATATTCAGCTATTCTTTCATTTTCAAATATATTTAGCTATATTTAGCTAATTTAAGCTATATTCCACTATGTTCCGCTATATTCAGCTATTTCTTTCAAATATTTCAGCTATAAGCTTCAGCTTTTTGCATTCCAACGCATTTTCAGCAGGAAATGCTCTTTCTAGTTAGTTGGAATGCTGCAAGCATTCCAACTATTGTTCTTCAAATCTTTATTAAACTGTTTCTTCTTCTATTTCTTCCATCCGTATTTTGGACCGTAACTAGTCCTTCATATTTCCAGTTACAGAAAAAAGTTCAATTATTCAAATATTCAGCTAGTTAAGGAGACGATGGCTATGACTTTTCATATTTCTGACTTTTCAAATTTCCAAATTATTAAGCTTTTTATGATTTTTTTTATAATGGGACCCAATGGGGAAATCTTCAAATCATCTCCAACTTCAAACGTTTACAGTTTCTTCATACGTTGAGCTTGAGACAATATTTAAAATTTCACATGTTGACAAAACCTTTAGCTATTAATCTACGCTTTTACATTTTTCATATTTTCTCAATTTTCAAAATTATTCAGCTTTTTATAAAAAAAAAATGAATGGTTTCCAATGAAGAACATCTTCAAATCCGCTTTCAACTCTTCAACTTCAAAAAGGGAAAGGCTCTGTCATGCCTCCAGCTAGAGACACCATTCCACCTTTAAAATGTTGACAAAACGTTTAGCTGTTATTGTATTACTCATCTTTTTTGATATCTCCTATAGTGTTTTAACTGTAGGCGTTTTCGTTTTATGTTTTTTCCGCACCTTTTCTGCCTTTCTCATTATTGTGTGTTGGGCAGCTCACAGCGGTGACGTCAGACTCCAGAGCGAGGGCACTTGGCGATACACATATTTTAAACTTGCTCTCTACTCGAAACCGTATACTCTTTGGACATAATTTATAGCTCAAAACGTTGGAAATCTTGTCTTCTGCCGTAAACTGCGGTCGATAGGAATCCAACAGATAAGACGTGTTGAGGTCCGACTGAATGGGAGAGCCGGTCCGTCCCCAGCAGCAGCCCTTTGGTCTGTGCATCTACAGGCAGCTGGCACGTAAGCGGCCGCACACGCGAACGGGTCGCGCACATGAACGGCCGTGCTCGCGCGTGAACGTGTTATTATGGTCGCGTGCACGTTCGTGTGTGTGTGCGCGCGCGCGTGTGTGCAGGTCACTTTGGTTATAGACGTCAGGATGAACAGCGTCACTGACGTTCACGTTCTGAGGTTTGACGGATGGTTTTGTAGACACTCAGTAATATCTGGTCTCTCACCACCTGCACCTGTAGATCAGTGGTTAGCAACTCCGCCTTAGGAGCAAAGGGTCAGTGGTTCAAACCCCACCTGTGACAGATTTTAATTTTTCAAAAAAACTTTTTTTTTTCTTCTGTTGGACTGGACACTGTGGCGGGCCGGGTCGTATGTTTGACACCCCTGATTTAGATGATGCAGTTTTCCTTTCAACTTTTCCAATTATACATTTAAACGACAAGAATTTTCAACAGTTCAATTAAATGACTTTGAACTGTAAAATTTTAGCAGGTATTTTGCCTTTTCTATATTTTCAATAATGATTTGCTATTTATTTATATATTCATCTATTCCGCTATTTTCAGCTATATTAATATATTCAGCTATTTTTACATATATTCAGCTATTTTTTCATTTTCAAATATATTTAGCTATATTTAGCTAATTTAAGCTATATTCCACTATGTTCAGCTATATTCAGCTATTTCTTTCAAATATTTCAGCTATAAGCTTCAGCTTTTTGCATTCCAACGCATTTTCAGCAGGAAATGCTCTTTCTAGTTAGTTGGAATGCTGCAAGCATTCCAACTATTGTTCTTCAAATCTTTATTAAACTTATTATTATTATTCTATTTCTTCCATCCGTATTTTGGACCTCTTCAACTCTTTCATATTTTCAGCTACAGAAAAAAGTTCAATTATAAAAATATTCAGTTACCTAAGGACACGATGGCTAAGACCTTTCATATTTCAGACTTTTCAAATCTTTGAAATATTAAGCTTTTTATGATTTATTTTATAATGGGACCCAATGGGGAAATTTTCAAATCATCTTCAACTTCAAACGTTTACAGTTTCTTCATACGTTGAGCTTGAGACAATATTTAAAATTTCACATGTTGACAAAACCTTTAGCTATTAATCTACGCTTTTACATTTTTCATATTTTCTCAATTTTCAAAATTATTCAGCTTTTTATAAAAAAAAAATGAATGGTTTCCAATGAAGAACATCTTCAAATCCGCTTTCAACTCTTCAACTTCAAAAGGGAAATGCTCTGTCATGCCTTCAACTAGAGACACCATTCCACCTTTAAAATGTTGACAAAACGTTTAGCTGTTATTGTATTACTCATCTTTTTGATATCTCCTGTAGTGTTTTAACTGTAGGCGTTTTCGTTTTATAGTTTTTCCGCACCTTTTCTGCCTTTCTCATTATTGTGTGTTGGGCAGCTCACAGCGGTGACGTCAGACTCCAGAGCGAGGGCACTTGGCGATACACATATTTTAAACTTGCTCTCTACTCCAAACCGTATACTCTTTGGACATAATTTATAGCTCAAAACGTTGGAAATCTTGTCTTCTGCCGTAAACTGCGGTCGATAGGAATCCAACAGATAAGACGTGTTGAGGTCCGACTGAATGGGAGAGCCGGTCCGTCCCCAGCAGCAGCCCTTTGGTCTGTGCATCTACAGGCAGCAGGCACGTAAGCGGCCGCACACGCGAACGGGTCGCGCACATGAACGGCCGTGCTCGCGCGTGAACGTGTTATTATGGTCGCGTGCACGTTCGTGTGTGTGTGCGCGCGCGTGTGTGCAGGTCACTTTGGTTATAGACGTCAGGATTAACAGCGTCACAGACGTTCACGTTCTGAGGTTTGACGGATGGTTTTGTAGACACTCAGTAATATCAGGTCTCTCACCAACTGCACCTGTAGATCAGTGGTTAGCAACTCCGCCTTAGGAGCAAAGGGTCAGTGGTTCAAACCCCACCTATGACAGGTTATAATTTTTCAAAAAAACTTTTTTTTTTCTTCTGTTGGACTGGACACTGTGGCGGGCCGGGTCGTATGTTTGACACCCCTGATTTAGATGATGCAGTTTTCCTTTCAACTTTTCCAATTATACATTTAAACGACAAGGATTTTCAACAGTTCAATGAAATGACTTCGAACTGTAACATTTTTCAGCAGGTATTTTGCCTTTTCTATATTTTCAGTAATGATTTGCTATTTATTTATATATTCATCTATTCCGCAATTTTCAGCTATATTAATATATTCAGCTGTTTTTACATATATTCAGCTATTCTTTCATTTTCAAATATATTTAGCTATATTTAGCTAATTTAAGCTATATTCCACTATGTTCAGCTATATTCAGCTATTTCTTTCAAATATTTCAGCTATAAGCTTCAGCTTTTTGCATTCCAACGCATTTTCAGCAGGAAATGCTCTTTCTAGTTAAACTTATTATTATTATTCTATTTCTTCCATCCGTATTTTGGACCTCTTCAACTCTTTCATATTTTCAGCTACAGGAAAAAGTTCAATTATAAAAATATTCAGTTACCTAAGGACACGATGGCTAAGACCTTTCATATTTCAGACTTTTCAAATCTTTGAAATATTAAGCTTTTTATGATTTTTTTTATAATGGGACCCAATGGGGAAATTTTCAAATCATCTTCAACTTCAAACGTTTACAGTTTCTTCATACGTTGAGCTTGAGACAATATTTAAAATTTCACATGTTGACAAAACCTTTAGCTATTAATCTACGCTTTTACATTTTTCATATTTTCTCAATTTTCAAAATTATTCAGCTTTTTATAAAAAAAAAAAGAATGGTTTCCAATGAAGAACATCTTCAAATCCGCTTTCAACTCTTCAACTTCAAAAGGGAAATGCTCTGTCATGCCTTCAACTAGAGACACCATTCCACCTTTAAAATGTTGACAAAACGTTTAGCTGTTATTGTATTACTCATCTTTTTGATATCTCCTGTAGTGTTTTAACTGTAGGCGTTTTCGTTTTATAGTTTTTCCGCACCTTTTCTGCCTTTCTCATTATTGTGTGTTGGGCAGCTCACAGCGGTGACGTCAGACTCCAGAGCGAGGGCACTTGGCGATACACATATTTTAAACTTGCTCTCTACTCCAAACCGTTTACTCTTTGGACATAATTTATAGCTCAAAACGTTGGAAATCTTGTCTTCTGCCGTAAACTGCGGTCGATAGGAATCCAACAGATAAGACGTGTTGAGGTCCGACTGAATGGGAGAGCCGGTCCGTCCCCAGCAGCAGCCCTTTGGTCTGTGCATCTACAGACAGCAGGCACGTAAGCGGCCGCACACGCGAACGGGTCGCGCACATGAACGGCCGTGCTCGCGCGTGAACGTGTTATTATGGTCGCGTGCACGTTCGTGTGTGTGTGCGCGCGCGTGTGTGCAGGTCACTTTGGTTATAGACGTCAGGATTAACAGCGTCACAGACGTTCACGTTCTGAGGTTTGACGGATGGTTTTGTAGACACTCAGTAATATCAGGTCTCTCACCAACTGCACCTGTAGATCAGTGGTTAGCAACTCCGCCTTAGGAGCAAAGGGTCAGTGGTTCAAACCCCACCTATGACAGGTTATAATTTTTCAAAAAAACTTTTTTTTTTCTTCTGTTGGACTGGACACTGTGGCGGGCCGGGTCGTATGTTTGACACCCCTGATTTAGATGATGCAGTTTTCCTTTCAACTTTTCCAATTATACATTTAAACGACAATGATTTTCAACAGTTCAATGAAATGACTTCGAACTGTAACATTTTTCAGCAGGTATTTTGCCTTTTCTATATTTTCAGTAATGATTTGCTATTTATTTATATATTCATCTATTCCGCAATTTTCAGCTATATTAATATATTCAGCTGTTTTTACATATATTCAGCTATTCTTTCATTTTCAAATATATTTAGCTATATTTAGCTAATTTAAGCTATATTCCACTATGTTCAGCTATATTCAGCTATTTCTTTCAAATATTTCAGCTATAAGCTTCAGCTTTTTGCATTCCAACGCATTTTCAGCAGGAAATGCTCTTTCTAGTTAGCATTGTCTTGTGCAGTCAAGGTGGTTTTGAGACGTCATGGGATCCACAGGATACTGAAAAAGTAGCATTGCTAAACAGAGCAGCTCCAGAGCAGCTTGAGCTTTTTATTATAGAGATGCTCATTAATACTGTAATATCAAATACATGGAACGAAGGATTCTTGTTGAGGCATGCATTTTCCATTTCAGAGTTTTTACAGCACTTTTGCAGCTCTCCTGTAGCTTCTCTCTAAATATTTTCAACGCAGACAGTTTCTAATTTCTAGTAAATCGTCATGTCATGGTTAAATAATTAACCTCTTTCCCTCTCTCCTCAGGCTATGTCAGTGATTATCGGAGTCCATCTCCTTATGACGATGTGGTGGAAAATGACTCATCTGTCATCTCGAAAGTGCCCTCCCCTGACCATCCGTCCATCATCTATGGCTGCATCGACAACACCTATTCTGGTGATATCCATGGCGATTCGGACCAGCCGGACAGCCCGCGGTCCGAGGTTTCGTCATCAGCCGAGGGCTACATCAACGGGGACGCAGCTGTGAGCGAGGGATACACAGTGGACGCGTTTTTCATCATGGATGGACGGTCGCGGAGGAAATCCACAGAGAACGCCAAAGGGACCATTCAGAGGCACACCTGCAGCGAGTGCGGCAAAACCTACGCCACGTCCTCCAACCTGAGCCGGCACAAGCAGACGCACAGGAGCATAGACAGCAAGATGGCCAAGAAGTGCCCCACGTGCGGGAAAGTCTACGTTTCCATGCCGGCCATGGCCATGCACCTGCTGACCCACGACCTCAAGCACAAGTGTGACGTGTGCAGCAAAGCGTTCAGCCGGCCCTGGCTGCTGCAGGGCCACATGCGCTCGCACACGGGCGAGAAGCCCTTCGGGTGCGCGCACTGTGGCAAAGCGTTCGCTGACCGGTCGAACCTGCGGGCTCACATGCAGACGCACTCGGCCTTCAAGCACTACAAGTGTAAACGGTGTGACAAGACGTTTGCGCTCAAGAGTTACCTGAACAAGCACTACGAGTCGGCGTGCTTCAAGGGGGCTTTATCCCCGTTGAGCTCAGTGGGAGAATGATGGATTCAGAGAGATTCACTGTTTTGTTCATTTCGATCAGATTTCACCGGCCGCACTCACTGCTCTTCCTGCTTTCCCCTCCAACAAGAAGAAAAGTATGCAAAAATACTGCAAAGGAGGAGTGTTTCCGATTACAAGAAACTGATTGAGGACATGTCCATTTTTTGTCAAGATCCCTCCTTTTGTCTTCTCCTTCCTCATCTGGAAGTGGAGTGAAACGTTTCCGATGCTTAAATTGCCACCTGCTTCGATAAGATACGTAGCCTTCTAAGGCTGTTTTGATTATCTGTGAAGATAAATAAAGCACAGCATATCTAGCTCATCATTTTTTGAAGATACCTAGATCTATTTAAGTCCATATCTATCCTTGTCCCTCTTTTATTTTTTAAGTAATGACAAGACAACACTGAAGCACAATCCCTCTCCCATGTCTTTCTGTGACAGGAATATCACAGGAGTTTTACGCATGAATCACATCTTCGGTTTTCTTGCAAAGAGATTCAATGAACTTTCATACAAAATGTTTTTTAGAAAAAACAAACAAACAAACATTGATAATCTAAGGATACGTCTGGTATCATGCTTTGTGAAGCTGACCTCGGACTGAACTTATAAGGAGATGAAGCATCAAAACGAAGAAAGCACACAGCATTTGTTCTCTGCAAGTAAACAAAATACTTGTACCATTATTCCTTCACACTAGTGACATGCTTTGCCTCCTGTATACTGTGCTGGCTACTGACACATCTACACTGAACTGAGAGGGCAATATAATGAATCCTTCCATAACATAGTATGGCAAAGTACAGCGTTATCGTGGGAAATTAATCTGTTTGGTGTTTTTTCTTTAAACTAATGTCTTAAATGGACATAGACATACAAGCTGTTACATTTTCTAAGTTACTTTTGGCATTTGTGCTTTTGTTGACAGCAAAAAAAGGTAAAAGGGGATTAAAGCGACAAACTGGACTTCCAAGGCTTAAAAGTCCCACAGAGCCACCAGGGTATTCCTTCACAAATGGTCTTTCCCTGTAACCTAAATCTGATGTTATTGATTTTTACTTGTCAATGTCAGACGAGGATACAGACATTAAAAATGTCCTGGTTTTCCTCCAAAGGTCAAACATTTCTTTCAAGTGTTGTACAATTGTGTTTTTGTTGCCAGTGAGCCACACAGTATTCAGCTTTGAAGTATTTTTATGTGTCTATTTATTGCCTAATTTATTTATTTATTCTTATGTTTTGTAGCTGTTTTGATTTTGCACTTTACTTTGTTATATTTTGCCTTTGTTACAAATATGCCAAAGCATTTGACACTTTCTAATTACCGAATACCTTTTTACTTTTGTCTGCCACTTTAATTATAAAAACTACTGCATGCAAAAAATAACAATAGCCTAATAATGGAATCTATGCCAATTTTATGAATCTTTGGGATATTTTGCCAAACCTCTTAGATAACAGGCAAATTAAGCATATTTCTGTCTTGGGCAATATTTCATTTATATCCGATAGAGCAATAATGCATGATATTTTTGAAGAGACGTGAGTCATAACTGCTTGTAACATCTTGAGTTTTTCAAGTTCCACTATTCTATGTAGTTACGAGAAATGGAATTTCAGGGAGTTAGCAAACCAAGTTAGTGTTAAATATGGAGGGTTGGGTTAGGAGCTCTGGATTAACAGGGATTGTGACACTGCTGAGATTCTTTGAAGCTTCCTCCAGTGACTTCTGTGATTGTTAAGTGTTTGAACAGATCAAATTAACTAGAGCAGAGTGTCAGTTTTCTAATCTCTGCTGATTTAGTATGTAATATTAAAATGATTGCCTCTAAGTTATAATTCTATCTTGGCATCATTAGCTTGTTGACAATTATGTTTGTAGAAGTATTAGGAGCTGTTGGAGCTTCCAGGGATTCACACAGACGGCACAACTCCCTTAAATAGAGGGCTCTGGGTTGGGTCGGGATGGGTCTTTTTGTACATGGTTTATGCACTGCCTGCCTCGTATTATTATTCTAAAATATTGTAGAAAGTAGAGGGTACTTCCGTAGGCCTCTGGTGCTGAAACGTGGATGATAAACACAATCCCAAAACAAGAACGATGGAGAGTTTTGGTACGTGTGTGCTCCTGGTTTGAATTGTTGAAAAGGTGAAACACAACTTTACACAACAGCTGTGGTGCTGGGCGTGGGGCTCTCTGTAGTCTTGAACAGGATCCTGCTTGTCCCTCGTGAGGTTTTGATCAGTGATAGAGAAGCAAGTTCCTCCTTTTGATTTGGTCAAAATGGGTGATCTCTGTTCTCTCTTTGAATCCAATCAAAAGAAGAGTTTTGCTCCTCGGCTCTACAAAAGAAATAAACTATAGAGCTATCAACCCTCATCCACCTGCACAGTTTCAGCCCGTTTTACTTACCATCATCTCTAGCTGTTGTGAGGTTGTTGTGGCAATTCCCAATGCAATTATAAGGAGAGAAAGAAGAGAAAGCATTTGGTCAATATTTCAGCACCAGAGTGCATTAACAAACACTTAGATTCTACTATGAACTACTGTAGCCTACTATAGCCACAAGCTAGTTTACCTATTCTTATATAAAGCACTTCCTGTTACGAATTATATCTTACAACTTTTTTTTTTTGTTAAAAGATAGTAGCACAATGAAAGAGTTTAGATTCAGGTAGAAAATGCCTTGTATGTAGAAATAACAACCTCTTTCTCCCTTTTCTACTCTGATGAATCAAAGGTAAAAACAACAGCAAAGATGCTGACATGTCCTTAAATAACATGTGGAAATATGCTTTACAATGACACATGGTATAAACGGACACCTTCATTACAAGGTGTGTCATTTTTCAACATATTTGTGTGAGAGCATCTTCACCACACCTTTTTTAAGAGTGAATGAAAACTCAAATATTTTGCGGCAAGAGGCCTTGTAAATAAGCACTGATGTGACTTTGGAGTCCGATTATTTCTACAGATCTGTATAGGGTGACAGTGATAATGAGGGTGAGGATGATGATGATGATGTTGTTGTTGATGATGATGATGATGGTGGAGATGCGTTTTTCTGGAGCTTCCTGCTTTGTTTTGAGTTCTTCCTCTGAGGTTTTTTTTGGGACCTTCAGCGGCGGTTTGAAACAATGTAAAGCACAAAGACAACACTGGGCATTTTGTTTCACTTCGTTAATAAAAACTAGTTTAAAAAAGTCACAAGATGCCTTTTTTCTTCATTGAACCATTTACAAGTAATCACAATTCATGTTTTGCAATTATTTGTGGTAATGCACATCAACTTGTCTATTTGCTTTTGTTATTAATTAATAACGTTTTAGATGAAGATTTGAATTGCCAAAGATGCCAGAGACTTACATGGAGAGATCTTCCTCTGAGTTTACACAACGTACAGTTGAGGCTGGTAAGAAAGTCATTAGTTTGGCAGGAAATAAACCAGACCAATTAAAATGTTATCTGATGATGGCGACCCCAATGACATCACTATGATATCATCAGGGATATTTTCTCAGACTTGACAAAGCTCCTCCAGAGCCACAGAAATCATTATAGTCTCAGGCTGCTGTCGTGGGCTGAGTTGTCCTCTTGAGGATGAGTAAACTGACCTTTTAAAATCAATGAAGGGACTCTTTAAAGAAAGCGTTTACAATCGCTGTACAATTCCATGAAGTCCTTCAGAGTGATCTTAACGGCTTCTGCATGACCTGGTGAGTCCTTCAATGCAGAAAGCTTTGTCGTCTTCATTTATTATTAGCATATTGATAAATTAGCATGCAAAGAAATAGCATGGGAATACTGTAAACGTGACAATGGGTAACTCATCATTATGAAGTGGATTTATATTGCGCAATGTAAAGTCTAATGAATAGTGACTGTGTTTAGAGTGGTTCTGTGTTAGGCTCACTTTCACGATGCAGTCCTGTCTGCCACCGGACTCGATATCCTGTGAAAATCAAGACTTGTTTCATGACAAAAAAGAAGTGTCTCCACCATAGCACAACCAACGATTACAGTGCTTTTGTCTGCTCTGGTAGCTATAAGTAGCTATCCCCAGACAGCGCTAATGAAGGACGGTGGAACAACAAAGTCATTTCTGTTTTAATAATACTGTGTTGTTGATAAAATTAGGAGGAAAAAAACGATGACAAAATACCCTGTTGACGGAGGAGGCCAAGAAGGAAGTATATCAAGAGTGAACCTCGTACGGGTGTTAACTCGATGGAGAGCGGTCGAGGACTTGAGAACGCTGCAGACCGACATTCAGTTAACATTCTTTCAACAAAACTTGTCTTCTTATTGGGTGTCTTACTCTGTGTTAGTTGCTAGGCTTTGTGGAAAACAGAGAGCAATTTGGTTTGCGACATTCATTCATTCATTCATTTCAACCTGCAGCGACTCTGCAGAGGTAAAAATCTGCAAGTGACAATGTGTGTGTCTGTGTGATGTTAATTGCTTGTGTGTCTCATAAACAGGAAGCTGATGTCAGGACAATGTCTTTAACCCTAAGACACAATGTGTCTATGTGTATGTGTGAATGAAAGTCATTTGTTTTATTCTATATAATCATTTTTAATTTGCTGTATAATGCAGTTCAATGTTTTGGTAAAAAAACACATTTTGGTTTCAAATATGGGATACAATATGTTTAACTGAATGTATGAATATACAACCCTGATGTAATAGGGTTGCTATCGTTAATGATTCAGCTGCTCCAATCAGGCCAATCAATGATCTTTAATATTTTAATCGATAAAATGATAGTTGGCTTGTGAGTACAACATGACATATAAAACACGGCAGAGAAAATGTACAGTATGTACATGAGTTACAAAACAGATTTTGAGTCGCTGCCATCATGTGTGCACAAATTGATTAAAGAAAATGTTCAGTATAATCAAGTGTTTACATGTTTTTCTGGAGGGCAAGCAGGGTTTTAATCAATTACACTGGATAAAAGAAAATGAGAAGAGCAAAACAACAGAGATTACAGCCATTCCCATTCATAGTGTGCCTAGATTTATTTGAGTTTCTTTACACTGAACCACTTGTTTTCACAAACAAACAAAATATTTATTGAGAGTCAACATTTTTTAAATAGAGTAAAACCAGTATATTCTATTTAGCGTGCCTTGTATTTTCTGTCTCGCTTGTTGTTGCTGCACATTTATGCAAGTCTCTTTTTCTTTCAGGCATGTTGTTGTTATTGACAAGACAAAGAGCAAACAACCATTGCAACTCCGTGAGGTTGCACTTCGGCTGATCTGCGATTTGAGCTAAATGCTAAAGACGGTATGCTGACATGCTGAAGTTTGGCAGACAACATATTAACTTGTGAACAATGTTAGTTTGGTTAACTTTAGTGTGTTAGCATACATTGGAATCAAATCCCACATCATATACTGCACATCTTATAGTATATTTATCTCTAGATTTTAAATCCATGATACAAACTTTGCCACCATTAACCCACCCAGCTGGCTTCCTCATACAACACCACATTAGCGTTAGCTCCAGAGTCTATTTAGCATGACTGACCGTCACTAGTACGCTCACAAATGATTAGTATTAAAGAGGGTCTCCATAACAAAGGAACTACAATCCTTATTGTAGGATCTCATTGACTGTGAATGGCTACCATCCGCCAGTACTTCACCTCTAAAGATAAATGACCCTCTATTAACAGATATCTGCTACTCAATATCTTCAGTAGCAATAGGAGAAAATCCCCTAATTTACTAAATATATTGATGTTCTTATAATGCCTTCAGTCCACTAATGATACTAATTCTTATATTCACTGGACCTGAAAAATAGGCTTTCTAGACATAATAGCCACTGTCAATGTGTGTGTGTGTGTGTGTGTGTGTGTGTGTGTGTGTGTTTTATACAAACATCCATGAAATCCATACTAGCAGTATTTCACTTTGTGTTATACTCCACGTTACAACCACCTAAACCAGTATGGATCCACTGCAGTTGGGTTCAATCGAAGAGGAAATACATTGAAGACATGAGAAGACATGAGCTGCACTGTACCTACACAGTACTTGTTGAAATCTACAGCTCAAGAGTCCACCATATTGTTACATTGTAACATCCTAAAAGCTGAATGGTTTTGTTGCAACAAGTTAGCTTTGATTGTGTCTAAAACTAACTTCACCTTGCTCGTGGTGTGGCTCCAGCTAGCAATGTTTGTCAGTCGTCAAATATCTCAACAACCATGTGACGGATGTCCAAATGATGTACATTCAGTAGATGCTTGGCACAAATGTCACCCTTAATTTAAGATTAATTGGAATCACTTTGATGATATCCTGTAGAGCCATCATCAAGTCTACATTTCTGAATTTTTTTTTTCCTCCATCATCCTGATTTTGTCCTTGTTTTAAGGTCTAATTAGCAAATATTAGAAGATGGTGAACACAGTAAACGCTGTGCTTTTTAACGCCAACTCACATCACTGCAGTATGTGTCCAGTGTGACCTCCTTTAAAGATACAGTTGGAATGAACTTTATTTGTTGTTACAGGTCATGTCATTGTAAGGTGATTCTAATATGATTTGATTATTGGACCCCAGGAAGAATATCTGTTGTATAACTAATCAGAAACAAACACAATCACAGCATATCCAAATAAAATAAACGTTGTCTTTATGCATTACACAGAATGAAAAAGGAATAAGAAACAGACAGAAACTAAGAAAAGCTACGGATAAAGAATATTTTATTTATTACTCCAAAGCATTTACATATGCAAATTCCTGTTTCCCATGATGTCTGACCTTTTAGTCTTCAGCAGGTGACAGGTATAAATAGTTCATACATTGTCCCTTATGTAGTTTTCACCTTAACTAATTCATAAAGAAAGGCTGTGAAATTTCAACCTACACAGTGAGCACAGTGAGTCCTATATTTTAAACCTGTTATAGCAAATAATCTGCAACAAGATGAGTTTTAGGTTTGAAAATTAGATGAAAAGCCTGGGAAAGATTTAAAAAAAAAAAAAAAACCTTGCTTCATTGGGTTTCTTTATTATGAGGAAAATATTCTTCCTCTTCTCAATCTTTAGTCTTACTGGCTGTCATCGTTCTGGGACAGTGTTTCTGGTTTTATTTTGTATCTTAGCTGTCTCCATGTGTCATGGCTGGTGATACTTTTCCCCTTTGTGTGTTTTCCCGCCTTTGGGATTCTCGGCCCGCCCCTCTGAGTTTCAGCTGGTGCTCATCAGCCCTGCCTCCACCTGTCCCTCGTTACCGCTCTCCTTTCCTTGTGCATTCAGTCCTTGTGCCCTCTTGTCAGTTCGTCAGTTCGTCTTCGTCGCTACGTGAAGCTTTTGTGAACTGGTTTGCCGACCTGCTTGTTACCTGCCTGCTTCTCATCTTCTCAGCCTGTTTTGCTATTAAAGCGGCTTCTCCAAATCAGCATCTGAGTGCCTCCTGCCTGTGCTGCTTCCGCAGCCGTAACACGAAGATGTTCATTCACACCTGTAAGATCCCCTGTGGTTAAAACCTGAAAGCTTATCCCACAGTGAAATGGGTTTGGGATGCTCTCAGGTGATTTGTGTCGTATCACATGCTGAGGTGTAAAGGAGTGGGGAAAGGGCACGTCCTGCGTCGTCTGCCCAGCCAGCCATGGGGAAGCTTTGAGTCCAGCCCGTGGGAACACCTGGAAGTCTTTCGCTTTGCTTAAGCATTGTATTTTGTAACATCTTCAACTATTGAGGATTTCTCAGTGGATCCTGTGGATTATGTTCTTCTAAAACTGTTTTTACAGCTCACTGGAGTTTAAGAATCCTGGTGCTTGAAGTTTTAAAAGCTAGTCCCAAGAACAACCCTTTGCATCAAGAGCAGAGGAAGAAGCTGGGTGACATTTTTGTAAACCTACAAAGTGAAGAGATTCGGGTGGATGTAAGGATTAGCGAAAAACGTTTATCTTCATGTTTCCTCTTTTGTGCCTGAACTTCTAACCAAACTCTCAACATGTTGGTATCAGATCAAAATGTTGTTTTATTTAAGGAACAGATTTGTAATGGTCTTGTTCGGCACTGACAAATGATCGTCTTGCAGATGACCGCATCAGGTCAGAAAATGCGAACACTATATGTCTTGATGGGAAAAAAAATGACATTTGTACTTTTTTGTAAACTATGGCAAACTTGCTGCGAAAGGTACCTTCAGATATTTTTTATTGGGTATAATTAAATTATTGTTGGTTTAAGAAAACAATTAGTATCTAATTGAAATAGAGTATAAGAATGTACAGCACAAGGAGACCAATTTATTTTGTTGCAACTGTTTTGACAGACGCACGGTATGGCTGCGGGTGTGTATTAGCATAATTTCCGGTCTTCAGGTAAAGCTTTCATAATTATTCGTCTCAAAGTGCAGAAAAAAAAGAGCAAATGAGTGAAAAACCTACAGCGCTGATTGGATCTTGTGCAACTGATCTTCCACTTTCCAACCCCTGGACATGTTTGTATATTCTTTTTTTTAAATGGATATTCATGCCTGATAATATCACAGTATCGGTGTAATAGGCCCGTAGAGGGCAATTTTCAGTGCCTGGGCAAATGGATGAATATTGATATAAGCTTAGAGAGTTATATCACGGTTCACCAATCTGATTGGGAACATATAGAGGGCGTCTTACACACGCACGCACACATGTAAAGCATACACAAGCAGACAAATTAAATAACATTTTAAACGGTGGAGTTACATTCACACACATTTAGTAATTGTTAGTGTAGTGTTTGTAAAATTGTGCACAAACACACACTCATAGACACACATGGTCTGAGGGGACTGTGCTGCAACTAAATATCATCACTCAGCAGAGCAAAAACTGTTATAGTAATTACCCAAAATACTCCCACTGTTAAGTAAAAACTCATACAGGCTGCATAATAAAGAAAACTATACGGACTGCTGCTGTTATTTCTGTTATTTCTATCTGCATAATGAAGCCAGAAACTGGTAAGATCAGTGTCGTGTCCATTTTCCAACTGAAACATTTTACTCATTACCAACGAGGCTCTATAAAAGTGCTTGTGTAGTGCAGTGACCACATACAGAGAGGAGGGGAAAGTGAGAGAATAGGGCATGAGAGAAGAAAAGACAGACAGAGAAAGTGACGGCGATAATGAGACAGAGATGGAGAAAAGATGGGGAAAGTCAGAGAGGCGGTAAGGAGAAAAGAAGTGTCAGGAGGGGCTGACGAAACTCAACCTGAGCTCTAAATGGCTCCTTAACAAGAGGCTGAGACAGCAAAATGAAATTATACACATACACTCAGAGTCCGACACACACACGCACACGCACACGCACACATCCACATCCACACCAGCCTCTTCCACCACTTCAATCATGTGCACGTGGACGGGCAAATTCACTTGTGCGTGATACATTTTGTTGCACTCACTCATTTGTTTATTACCCTCGTGCATGAATTTAATTGCTACAAACAGGTTTCATGCAAACAGGTACGTACATCCCTACTTGAGGATGGCATTCACACATTTGCATTTAACACACACACACACATGCAGACACACACTCACACACATTGCATTATATCTATGGTCAAAAGGAGTTGATATGCATTGCACACACACATGCACGTATAACCCCCCAAACACACATTTAGCCTCACACGCGGTGATAGGTCTTTTAAAGGGGTGTTTCACACCTCATCGCATTTCAATTAGTAGGTAACACACACACACATACACACACACACACACACACACACACACGCAGAGCTTGACAGTCTGTCCGTTGGGTGAAGAAGATTCATTTGGATTCTCATCTCTTCTCCTACCACTTCCCTTCTGTATGTGCCCTTTCTTTTCTCTCTCCCTCTTTCTCTACTTATCTCCCCTCTGTATATTCACTTTGCTCTCTCTCTCTCTCTCTCTCTCTCTCTCTCTCGCTCTCTCTCTCTCTCTCTCTCTCTCTCTCTCTCTCTCTCTCGCTGTCTTTCTCTCTACATCACTGTGAGTGACAGTGGTTTGACCTCCGGGGTTGTCTGGGGAGGCTGTTGCACAGACGTCCTGAATAGAGGAATCTTTCCCTGGTGCAACTCTGCTGAGGGCTCTAGGATGAGGAAATCCTGCAGCCACCTTTCCTACCAGGAACTCGGTGTATGTATAATAGTATCACTACAATGAGTGCGGCTTCTCAAGATAGTTTGTCTGTAAAGTTGCATAGTATTAACTCAATCCATTCATCCATTTTCTTTTGTTTATTCGGGGTTGGGTCGCTGTGGCAGCAGGCTGAGGAAGGGAGACCAGACGTACATCTCCCTAGCAACATTTTCCAGCTCCTCTTGAGGGATCCTGAGGCGATCCTAGGCCAGCCTATTCTGGGTTAACCCCGGTGCTTCTGATGTAAAGGAGCAGCCGCTCTACTGCTCCCTCTGGATGTTTGAGCTGCTCTGTGTGTCTCTGAGGCTGAAACCAATGCAAAAAAACCCCAAAAAAACCCCATTTCAGCCGCTTGTTTCCAAAATCTCCTTCTTCATCATCATCTCAATGTAAAGTCCACAGGACAAGCTGACAGGCTCGGACCAAGAGACACTAATGCTCATGTGCAGGCTGGACGACACCAGCACAGCAGTCAAAGAGCCATTTTTTCACTGAAATGACTGGGCAGCCCATCCAGTTTCTGTAATACATCCATTGTAATGTGATGGATGGTTAGAAGAGATAGTTTGGGTACACATTTTTACAATTTTCTGATCCAAATAAGTTTGTCCAACCCGTGGGTTTATTTAAATTTGTGTCTGATTGCTGTCTGACTTCTGTCTGACTTCTTTATGGTGATGTAAAGTCATGTTGCTACAGGGAATGATGTTCAAAACCATGAAAATAAGCCTCAAGTTAGAATAAACCAGAATTCTGCATCTCCTGTTCCTCTCCTGTGATGTTCATCTGCAGTCAGACTTTATTAGGAAATTCCTTGGTAATCATCTCAGCTCGGACTGTAATATATCACAAAGCACTTGTGTTTCAGCGGGGTCAAGTTTATTCTCCAGTGTATTTATTGGATAATAGATCATAAAGAGCACAGTAACTGTGAGCTAAATCAGTGCAATGTCATATGACTGACACACAGGTAAGAGGAAGCGGAGTGAGGTCATACAGAGGTCAGGAGGGAGTGTAAGAGCTGTCTTATACAGTGTGTATGTGCGTGTGTGTTTTTGTGTGTGTGTGTGTGTGTGTGTGTGTGTGTGTGTGTGTGTGTGTGTGTAGAGAGAGAGAGGTAAACAGAAAATAGATTGGGTAGAAATGGACCCTTTCCAACTTGGAAACTATTTTCTGTCCATCCCCTCTAAAACATACACATCTACATCACACACACACACACACACACACACACACACACACACACACACACACACACACACACACACACACACACACACACACACAAACAGTAAAGATACACACATGCTTTGAGGGTGATACAGGTGTTAAGCGTGACATTGACTCCACCCTCTACTCAATACAAACACCTCAAACGCTCTCGTACTCTCTTCAACTACGTCCTCCCTCCCTTATCTCTAAGCCACCATCCTCCTGTTCTTCCGTCTTTCTTCATCCTCCAGATTCTTCTTCACAGACTTTTTTTTTTCCGCTTCGGATGACGGTGTGTCACCGCTCTTGCAGGACACTGAACAGTACATTTATGGATGTAAAAACAGTTTTTGCTTCAGTGCTTTACAACAAACCGAATGTCAAAATCCCCTAAAAAATGTATGTTACTATAATTCGTTGCATTTTCAGGGTTTCCAGGCGAGCAGATCATGTGAAACTCTGTTGCTTCACACACCCACACTGATGCATTGTTTATTTGTTTTTTTCTCACAGAAAAAAACAAACATTTATGGGTGATAATGTTTGTTTTTTTCTGTAATCCCTCTCTTTCTGTAATGTGTCTTTTATTGCACCAGTACAGAACAAAGCCCAGAGGCACTGCACACACACACGCACACACACACACACACACACACAAACACAAACACACATGAACACATATTCTGTTGACGTCATAATGTAACTGTGTCAGTGAAGCACTAATTCGGTGTCATTTGTCAGCGTGCTTACACTTGCTCTCACAGAACAATACCTGGTTGTGTGTTTTTCACTGGTGTTATGATGAGAATGTATTTCACTGTTAGCCCTTAGCTACAGAGCAGGCCGACAGACGAAGGAAATACAGAGACAGAAAGTGGAGGAGACAGCGAAACCAGACATGGCAAATAAGGAAGGAGAAAATGTGTGAGTGTGTGTGTGTGTGTGTGCGTGTACCCTGTTGCCAGTGCTATTAAAGTTGTATTGCACAGGGCTTTTAGAACATCGACCATCAGCCAAGCAACTAAAGCTAATAATTTTTTAAAAACCTTAGTGCTTTGTGCATGCAGGGCTCCTCCCCAAT
This sequence comes from Clinocottus analis, assembly GCF_023055335.1. Classification (NCBI taxonomy): domain Eukaryota; kingdom Metazoa; phylum Chordata; class Actinopteri; order Perciformes; family Cottidae; genus Clinocottus; species Clinocottus analis. The sequence goes on from NW_027175865.1 coordinate 6,376,590, forward strand.
GTGTGTGTGTGTGTGTGTGTGTGTGTGTGTGTGTGTGTGTGTGTGCGGGGGCGGTGTAACAGTTGGGATTGTTGGCCAGTACTTGTGTAAGACCTCTGTGCCATATCTTCTTACACACGCATGCACACATGAGCCTCAGCATGATGTTTGAAAATAACAACTAAATCTGAAGGTTCCTCTGGTAATCGGCCTCACTTACTGATTACTCGTCACTGTGTCGATGGCATCGAGGGTGCGGCTTCTTTGCTCTCACAGAGAGCAAAGAAGCCGTCGAGCTCCTCCGACATGGACCCGGGGTTATTCTGCATCTTCTACAGGTGTTCCACAGAGAATATGGTCAGCTGCACCACCACCCTGGACCGTAAGTCTTTACAGAGCGTGATGAAAAACAAGCACATCACCGGGACAGAGCTGCCATCTATAGCGGACTTCTACACCCAGCGGTGTCGGAGGGAAGCCAAAGGGATTAACAAAGAACTCAACCACCCCAGGCTCAAACTGTTCTGCATGCTGCCGTCTGGCAGACAGTACCACAGCATCCGGTCCCGCACCACCGGGCTCAGGGACAGCTTGATCCCACAGGCCATAAGACAGCTGAACTCTTGAGCTCATCACTTGACACTTTACCATTATATACTTGCTGTCTGTCAAATATTCCTGTGTTCACTTTGTTGCTGCAGTTGCAATTACTATCCAATTTAAGTTACTTTATTTAAGAATGTATACGTGTTATGTTTTACCCCTTATTTTAACTTGCACTACGATGGTTTGCACTCTCTTTTTCGTTTTTACTTGTTTTTTTTTTTATACACATTTAATGAGCATCATTAAAGGGCATATGATGAATAATTAACTTGATCATATAGCCAAGTAACACTTATATCACAGAGTTGAGTATTTATAGCAGATGGTCAAAGATTAGTTTTTGCAAAAAAATAAATAACCAAGCAGCAAGGACTATTCCACAGTGAGAACCAAATCCCACGGATTACATACATTGAAGTTAAGTTTTATTTAAATCAAAAAGATACAAAATACAGCACATAAGGAAGCAGCAAAGGGTGTTGGCAGGAGCATACCAGCGAGTGACAGTGAGAGCTCTGCCTGAACGAATGCTGTGATTCATTAGGCCAGGCACAGAATTACAACGTTCACATCGCCCCTGAATCCCTGGTAATTGCATTCATATTCGTCGATTCTTTACCTCAGCGTTTTTCTTTTTCTTTCTTTAATATACTTTGACACAAACGTCTTTACAAATGTTACGCCAAAAAAAGCAACTTGAAATTGAAGCTCTAATTGAAAAACGAAAGTGTGAAAGAGTGAAATACAAAAAGCCATTATTTTATTAGAGAAATAAACCAAGAAATGTTACACTTTCTATGTCTATAGATACAGCATGGTCTACCACACACACAGACACACACATACACACACACACACACACACACACACACACAAAGATACTAAACTGGAGTGATGAAGGACATGGTGCCGCGAGGAAGGAGAAGAGGCATCGACCAAAAAAGAACCAGAAATAAGTGAGTTTTTCTGTGGATATGTGTCAAATTTAACGATTCTAACGTTTACTCTGTTCCATGAGAAAGACATTTGATTTTAATAATTAAACCTGATAAACATTTTAAAGTCTGTGTCGTGCCTAAGCTTTGCCCGTGAGGCCGAGTCATGGTGACACTGTGATGACAACACATGCACTGCGAACAGAACTGGTAAACAAATTTATGGTGTGCAGGATTACCTTACATTTAACTCGAGAATAGTGTTAACATGGCCGTTAAAAGAGGATGAGAAGCAAAATGTTTATTCACATTTTATGGCAGACCGAGTGTTAAATGTGGTGAACAAAGTAAGATATTTGGCTCAAATCATCAGGAATGATCTATGTGATGATGCCAATGTCTCCATTTCAGATGTGAAACAGTCTTTAGAGCCTGATGTCCGTTTTTACTTTACTTGTTTGGTGACCTTAACTGTGCCTCCACAAACTGACACAGGGTATTTCTCTTGTTTTTGAAAACAGGAACAAATGTCTGTATGTATATTAATCACTGTCGACTTGTGAACTGCAATAATTATATCTCTGAGGTTGTTATCTTCATTTGATATTTATAATTGTTAATCTTGAATGGATCTGTGTCTGAAACAATGTTAAATCAACTAAACTGAATATCAACAAAGTGGAACTTCACAGCAGACAAGTCTCTTTATCTTGTCTTTTCTCAGAAGAAGAGGTTTCATCCATCTTGTATACATGTCCAGTACGAACACATTCGTACGACTTTACTTTCCAATGCGGCCGTCCACAAAAATGCAAGCAAATCACTCAAGGTGACTCTGCCCAAAACCAAGCAACCAATGCTTTGTCTATGAGATAAAGAGAACGACAAAAAAGAGGGAGAGGGGAGGGAAAGAGAGGAAGAGAGAGATTAAGAGAGGAAGACAGAGAGAAAAAAAGAGGGGGGGGGAGGGAGGAGGGAGTGCATGCGGCAAAACAGAGAAGGACAGACTGAAGTCATTCAAGCTTTTCTTCCCCCTGAATAATCCCAGTTTTGTCCAAATTTAGTTGGAGGAGATTGTGGAACACCCAGTCCTTGACATCAGCCAGAAAGTCATGTAGCAGCACCAACTTATATGCTTTCCCTATTTCTTTCTCTATCACTCTATTTTCTTCCTTCACTATTTCTTTTACTTTCGTTGCTCCATTGAGGGAGGACAACAAACAGTACTGAGAATACTGTGTACTTTATACTTCACATGCGCTTCACATGGGCTTCACATGGACTTTACAAGACCAATAGGCTGAACAATTCATCCCTCCGGACCCTCCAGTCTTGCATCAACTAAAGTGTTTCCCATCTGTTCAGGACTTTCAGGATTTTCTGACTGACAGGACAAGGCGATTCAAATATAAATGCAATGTTGTTAAAAGGTACTGTGTGTATTTGGTGTATTTGCCGGTGAGTAAAGGAGAACTACGGTGGCCGATGGAAATACCACGGGTGAAACGTTTGAATAAATAACACTTGAACTCAACCCTAAGCCTAAAAAAAGAAAACTACTGACCAAATTTCTTCATTGTTTATACAGTTAGCGTGGCACAGTTTCATGTACTAGTCTGCATATGCAATGATGTTCCAGTGGTCGGTCCCTGGGCTGTGACATTCAGCCGTTTGCAGGCACTCGTTCCTATTTAAACCACCACAATGTAAACCAAGGCAAATGTAAAACTGGAGGGGCATTAAAAGGAAGGGTGTTAAGTAATGAATCACTTTTCTTGGCTTTAACAGGTTATAAATTATACAGAGATATTTCTACTCTATTGCAAGATGAGTCGTGAATTACAGCTGAGACCCATCATCTTAAAATCATCCAACTGAAAAATGGTTTCTTTTTTTTTAACTTTCAAATATCACTCTCCGGCCAATCAATGGTTTCTAAAATCCAATTTGGATTAGGGTCTAGAATCTAACATTTTATATTATCGTGCCAATGTTTCAAAATTATTATCATCAACCCAAGACAAGCCATAATCAAACTGTTGAAAATGTATTGCAATAAATCAACGATATATCAGTGCATATAATATGTAGTTAAATGTGTTAAATGTTTAACATGTTGACCTTTACATCATCCTCACACAAATAAACTGCAGTATGTCACAGTGCTACACAAACTTTGCATCACTTCCATGCACACAACATCATATATGCTGAAGACCTTTAGTCTGACACGCTTCCCTCTGGCCAATTACTCCATTTACACATGGACACACCTGAAAGGTCAAACAGAAACAGTAATTGTGTAACTTCACTCTTATCTTATAATTTGGTTCGTTTCATAACATTGCAGTCTTTTGTCGAACAGGTAGAAAATCAAACCAGCAATGTTCCAGTCACTATCGTACCGCTCTGTTATTCTTAATATGCCCCTCGCTGCTGCTTCAGTGTTGTGCTGCTGGCATTGCTCCTATGCTCTGGCATTGGTCCACTGGTTTGTCTCGGGCCCGTGGCGCTCTGCACTGTCGAGTCGTTTGTGCCCATCAACACATTAGACATTAGCCGTGAGAGGCACGAGCACGATTGTGATTGTTTGTCACGTTGAGCCAGTAGTCAATGCGGATACCGTATACCTTAATGGCGTTGGTTGGATTGTCGGCACTCCAGCCTCCAATCGCCAGCAGGATGGCATTAAGCAGACAAGGACGGGTGAGAGTGTTGCGGATGTGGGGAATGTTTCCCAGATAATTGTAGGGTTGTGAACGCAGACCTCAGGCTCGTTCCTCCCCCAACCAATTCCTAATCAATGCCATGCAGCTTCTCCAAGGCACCTGTCGACATGGCCTCATCCCTTTTGGGCCCCTGTGGTGGCTCGGAGTGGTTTTTATGTTACAGGTATGTATTGAATGTGATTAATTAGCACGCCAAACATTATGAAATACAGCCACATTTATTTACTCTGAATAAATAGTTGTTTTTTTTTTAGAAATGTCTTCATTGTCCTGCCGTCTGATTGACGACACATGTTAGCACCCCATGCAGTATATGAAGTGGTACGTAGTCACAGCCTTAATCTGTATTATTTTGCAGCACAGTGCACGCTTCTAATCCCTGTTTATCATTTGTAGATTCACCTGTTGCTGTGTGATCTGCTGTGTGGCCGTTTTTGCTTGTTTTGCTTCTGTTTTGCATGTTTTGGCTGTTTATTCGTCTTATTTTTGGTTCCTTTTAATAAAACATGGACATCACATTGATCCTCAAGTAGTCCATACTCATAACGGCCAGTCAAACCTTCACAGCTGTGACTTATATTCACCATTTTATTCTTCAATATTCCATTTTCAAAAACTTTCAGACTAACATTGTATATTTTTGTTCACAAATTCCTTGAAAAGCTCCAAACCAGCTACGTGCTAGTCTGTCCCTCAGTACTCTCTCAGTTGGACTGTGGCACCAAGCCCATTTGTTCTTACTGAAGACATACATCTTTAATAACAGAACACGGATGAATGCTTTAAAAAACAACCTCAGTGGAATGAGCTATATCTGGCTTTGGATACACCGACAGTATTTGACAGTAACATATTGTTGGTTCTGGTCTTTCATTGACAGTAAGAGCAGTATACATGACCAGTCCCTCCAGAATGATATCATGTTGTTTGAACATGTAAAAGAGCAAGAACATAATTAGTGGCTGTTCTCACTCTTCAGTTTGTCTTAAACGGCAATTTCAGCCTCCCAAACTAAATTGTTCGGGAGTGATTCAAATGAACTTGTGCACATTTGTGTGATTAGTTCAGTTTGGTCTTGTAAGAAAGCTGCCAATTGAACTGAAGTTAAACTCGACAACTGGTGCCATTTCTTTATTGTGTGAAGCCCGACGTTGTCCTTTTAAACAATACAAAAAATAGTGAAACGTTGTTGATCTACATGTTGAAGTCTCACCTAATTTCTTTGAGAGCTACAACACAATAAAGTGTGCTGTAAAGTGCATTATGACTTAAGTCAGTAAGTCTAAACAATCTGTTGAGAGAAGGTCATCATACCTTGGACAAGAGCACTGCCATGTGTGCTTTTCGTTCTTCAGGTACGTGGGCGATCCAGCAAAGGACGGCCTCAACGCAGAGCAGAGCTCTCTTTTCTCACATTGAGGTCGTCTCGATGAAGGATGTCGGCGAGTTGCTGCACAGAGAGCTGCAGGAACTCTTCAGAGACAACAACCTCCTCAGTGATCGACGATGCAGCGCTAGGCCTTGTGCTGCAGTTCGGAGGAAAAGCAGATGTTGGTGAACTGAAAGATGCCGATGCAGTTCTTTGGGCAGAGCTGCTCCCCCAGGAAGTCACGGCTAGTTTGCACAACGTCTATTGCATCGAGCTGATCGGCTACCAGCAGCAGCTCCTCAACGTTTTCCTTCATCACGGAAACGGAGCTGGCGCATGCAAAGTCAATGAGGAACTGCATCATGCCGAAGACCTTTTTGTAATAGTTACATTTATAACAATAATAATGTTTAAGTAAGCGTACAAAAAAATCAATGAAAGCAACGAGCTGTAAGAATGACACTGCCCAATAAATGTCACAAATATGTAATATTACATTTTGCATGTTATTATTTTTTTCTTGTTGCATCACTGATGAACAGAAAACATCTAATTCAACCAGTAGACACTAAGATTGACATACAGGCATATAGGTATGCATTATTAGTTGCTGTAACCTGTTTCACATTAGCCACATCATTCAGACAGTTTCGGTGATGTTTCACCAAAGTGGCAAAAACATAAACGTTGCAATGTTTTTGCTTATAATCGTGTAATTTTGCTTTTAACAGATTTTATATGTTTTTCTTCTCTTCACTCCTGTTCATCATCTCCCAGTTTTATTACAAATGTCCACCAGTAAAATAAGCATCTCAGTCATTGTACAGTTAGTTTAAACTCCCTGGTCACGTTGTGAGCTACTTATACAATCCTCTGAAACAGATCCACCAAATATGAATGTTTAATTTGCCTTAAAACTTTCAGAGAGGTGCTGATTCAACGACATGTTTGCAGTGCTATGCATCCATGCAGGAAGCCATTCACATCGACACACACTTACAGAGTCAAACACATATTCATTGCCCAAAAATCTGCAGCAACTCCCTGGTATTAAACCGTTGCCTTCCTCAAGGGCAAACACAGCAGGTAGCCTGAGATCTAATTAGCAAGTTAGCCTTTGGTTGACTGAGTAAAGACCCCATCCAAGAGAAATCTGAGCTCAGTTCGCGACATTGTACTGTGATAAAGAGGAAATGTGTGCAGCAGTGAACAGTAGGAGGGAGCATTGTGTTGACAAATGGCTGCTAAATACAGCGGCTTCCGATTAAACAGTATCCGAGGAGGTGTTCATAAAACAAAGAGGCAGTGGAGAGAAATGACTGTAATCAAACAGATTTCATCAAAGTACTTGAACTTCTTCACCGGGGTCATGGTGGCTGTTTTCAAATCACTGGCCCAGTAATCTGACTTGAAGGCAAAACAACTCAGGAGTGAGATGTAAAAACATTCAGACACACAGCGTGAGCTGAATGTTTACAGGGGGAAAAGTTTTCAAAGCAAAAGAATGGGAACTATAAATCGCTGAATGAAGCTGATAGCTGTTTGTCAATAACAATAACTTTCAAAACTAATTTTCAATTTTGGAATTGAAGACAATCCGGCATCCTATTTGCATTTTGAGTTGCTGAAAAATTAATTACGGAGCAACTAGTGTGTGACTAAATTTCTATTAATAACTATGAATGTAATTACTTTAGTATTTTGCAGCATGAAACCTATTTACCTTTAGTATATATCATGTTAAATCTCTAAATATGTTAGTTAGATCATTTGCAATTATTTAAACCTTGTTTCCCGAGTTAAGTTCCTTCTACAATTTGTTTTTATGAATGAACATTCTTAAATGTGTTTTCTAAGAGCTTTCTCCCTAAATTTGTATGGGAGACATATTTTGGATTATTGGATTTATTTATTTGTGGATCATTTTGCACATTTAGTACATTCATGGTTCCCACAGGATGAATTCTTTTGACTTCAGATGTTCAATGACTTTTTCTTTAGTGCCAATAAACGGGTCGACATTTATGGTTACGAGTGAACAGTCTTTACAGATATTGGATATTGGATGGATTTTCATGAAATGTGATAGATCTTTTTCTTTAAACAGCTAAATTAAAAAACGTGTGGTTTTAAGTAAATTATCTAATCAATTGATGCATTTTTAATGACAAAAGGAGTTACCTATTCCTCTTAAGAGATGTGTGATTCGAGGCTATTTTAGCAATTAGGTATTCTCATGTCTTTTGAAGTGCTATTGTAATGTTTGGACTTTATAATAATAATTGGATTCATAATTGGTTTTCTAAGTGCTTGCAATATAAAAATGTGGAATGAATGTGGACTATGGCAATAAAGTAAATGGTGTTACTCAAAACAATATGAACTTTTACATAATATTCACCAACATTATTTTGTAAAAATAATGATTTGAAAAAAAAAAGAATTTACCTGAGCTATCAGCCTTCAAACTCAGCATCAGTCAGGAAACATTGTTGCCATAAATTTTACGCATTGCAATAAAATGGTAATTCAGTCTTATTTGTCATTTCTTGCCTCTCTCTTTTCCTGCTCTCTGAAGAATGTTTCCTGGGTGAGATTAAGCAGGCATAACCATGATTAACTGGAAATATGACTAAACAATCCTCTGAGCGCCTCTCAGTCATTATGCCCAAATATGACAGAGTGTTAATAATAACAGAAACAAAGAAACTGGAGCCACAAAGTGTGAGCAGAGCAGAGATATGACTGGACACTAATGAAGATGTATGTTGCCAATACACCTCACTGTGTGTATGCATGTGTGTATGCATGTGCATGTGTGTGTGTGTATGGGTGTGTGTGTGTGTGTGTGTGTGTGTGTGTGTGTGTGTGTGTGTGTGTGTGTGTGTGTGTGTGTGTATACTTAGGAAGAATGGACTTCATTGGGATCTAAATTGCTTCTAAAAGAGCTTGATAAATGCAAGTAGGAAAAAAAATTACACTTGTCAGTTACAATTTATTCAAATAGTAAAACGTCTATTGCGCTATCATCCTTGTCATGTCTGTGAATCTATCTGCCATTACCACATCCTCCTGATTCATGAATTATCCCCCGACTTTTTTTTTTTATCACTTTGATATACTGCTGTTTAAAGTGTGTGTGCGTGTGTGTATGTGTGTGTGTATGTGTGTGTGTGTGTGTGTGTGTGTGTGTGTGTGTATGTGTGTGTGCGTCAAATATAAGAGTCTACCCACATTTGTATGGCTTGTGCAGCAACCTCTGACCTTTGATGAAGAAACAGCCTACAGCGGGACTCGACTCTCAGCTGTCAGTCGGCCACAAGGTCAGACTTGAATAGAAAAACAGTCAGACATGTTGCGACATATTTGTATGTTTATTATGTTGTTGTTTATGTAAAGTCAGAATGCAAAATCAGAAAATGCAGCAGCAAGAAAGTTAGATAAGTTTTCCATGAAAAGCAGCTCTTGCCATGAATCCATTGGCGAAGAAGAGGGTACCATGAGATTACATCATTACAATACCTCCAACAAACTAAAACTAGACCGCAAATAAAAACAATTCAGAAGTTCAGACTGTGTGAACTGGGTCTCATGAAGTGTTCAATCAGGGTCAGAAGTTTTGCGAACGGTCAAGTTGCATTGTAGTGTAGGCATCATGTTTGGACAGAATGTGTGGATTTAATACTTTTTGTGTATAACTCTCCATCATGAGTCCATCGTGATAAATCTGTGGAGTGCTCTTTTAAGAAGTTCAGTAGGACATTTTCCTTCTTTGCAAAAACTGTAAAAAAAAAAAATAAAAAAAAAGCTTGCCAAGTACTTCCATCGACTTCCAATGTGTTTCTAGCTTCAGGATAAAAACCACCAGGTCCATGTATAGTTTTACTGAGGCCTCGATATGATCAGTGCCATGTCCAATACACATGATCACTGTAAACGCTTTTGAGATCAATGACTAAAACACAAACTGATACTCTTTTTGTTTGCAGGAGAAGATGTTATGTAACGTTAGAGGCTTTCCTTTCAAATCCAGGAGAGAGACTATGAATGTGGATGACAGTAAAGAGCGTGAGTGAGAGAGAGAGAGAGAGAGAGAGAGAGAGAGAGAGAGAGAGAGAGAGAGAGAGA